>NW_001849570.1:144739-153640 GCF_000209065.1 Trypanosoma cruzi | reverse complement strand
GAGTTTCTCCTGGATTCTCACCGCAGGCGCATGCCGTGGACGGCCGAAAAGGAGTGTGTGCCCGGTGTTGTTCATAGCTCCAGGGAAAAGATGGTGTTGGATGGTGCACGACGAGTGGATGTGGATTGTGTCGACCGTGCATCGCAGGTGTATCCGCTAGAGGCATTGTGGGCGGCCGTGGCCAGTTACGAGTACAATACGTCCACCGGAAGAACATTTTTAATTGGCTTCTCAGGCGGAATCCAATGTAATCAGGCAATGGGTTTACCGCGAGGATTTGCAGGAGGGGACGCACGATGAGGACGCCACCAGCACCGCCATTCATTTTCGTCGCCGCGAGACCACAACGCAGCCTCATGAGACTACACGCCTTGCGGATTTTCCGGGGTGACATGCACTGTTCCGCTTGGCGTCACTGTTCCCCATCCCCGAGCTTCGGTGCAGACTCCCTCGTCGATGCAAGTTCCTATTGATTGCGGACACACACCCATTGATTGATGCGGCCGACACCCCAGCCCATTGCTGGTGCTTCTGGCATGACTGCTGCACCGCCCCCAGCAGCTGGTGCAGTGGGACTGGGGACGAGAACACAGCTGAACAAGTTCAGTCAGATGGTGCTGGCAGCCCTGTCAGCGTCCCGCCGATTCCACCGGCGAGCACAGAAAACGACGGGACAGGGAAGGCATCGACGAAGTGTCAGGACACCAGTTGTCTTCCGACATCATTTGCAGCCAAACAACCGGCATAATTTACAACAACATCAGTCACCAACAATGACAAGGGAACAACGACCACCGCCGACAGCGACAGCAGCACCGCGGTCTTCCACACCACCTCCCATCTTTTGCGTCTTATTGTCACGTATGCGTGCTGCTGCGGTGGTGCCGGGCCAGCATGTAGTTGTGTGCGCTGAATATGAACGAAGACCAAAGGCAACTGAATTATTCCTGTGATGAATATTGGCTGCACTTCCCGTGGATCATCAATTCACGTGGTGTGCGGGGATCTCTCCTTTTTAATTGTCACTTTGCTTTTGTGTTGCTGTGTGCGCTGCACCTCCTCTTGTGTGTGTGCGTACCCTCCGTGAGGGGTGCCGACACGACGGACCGCTCTCGCCGTATGTGCATGCGGTGGAGCCTTGTGTGCCGCTCCTGTTTGCTTCTCCCTCTTCCATCTGTGTGTTGGTGTTGCGGCAGGGCTGAGTGTGCCTGTTGCCGTGGATTGGAGTGTGTGTGTTGTGCGTGGTGTGCGGCGTACGGTGCATGCCTGGCTGCTGCCCTCTCCTCATGTGGTGTGCCCTCTGTGTGTGTGTCTGCCGCACCTCTCGTCTCCCCTGTTGCTCTCCATGTCCCTCACTGTGCAGATCAGCTCCAAACCACTGAACGACCACACTCACGATGATGACGTGCCGTCTGCTGTGCGCCCTGTTGGTGCTCGGCCTGTGCTGCTGCCCGTCCGTGTGCACCTCAGAGTCTCCGGAGGAGAATGTTGATGATTCCAGGACGACGACGAACACGACAACACAGCCACCAACCGCTAACGGGCCGTCTGGCGCTGATGAAAGCGTCAACAGTCGTTCTTCTAATTCAGAGTCAGGACAACGGGTGGAAGGTGAGTCAGGGTCGCCAGGCGCGGGGGCCACTGCGGGAAAATCAGCAAATAGTGCGCCAGAGACACCAGGCTCTACCGGTCCGGAAAAGCAATCAAATGAAGCTTCCAGTGCAGTACAGTCAAATGGTACGAACGGTGCGACAGAGCCACCAAGTCCCACGGATCCTTCTTCAGACAAAGCAGATCAGGGAGTCGAAGATGCTGCCGAGACGACCACGACGACTACAACAAAGGCACCAACCACGACGACCACGACGACTACCACCACAACACAGGCACCAAGTACTACGACTACAACAGAGGCGCCAACTACGATGAGCACCCGCACACCGTCACGTCTGCGTGAAATCGACGGCAGCCTCAGCAGCTCTGCGTGGGTGTGTGCCCCGCTGCTGCTCGCCGTATCCGCGCTGGTGTACACCACTCTGGGCTGAAGAGGTGTATGCGGGCTGTGCGTGCCAGCACTCAACCACGGGGATTTGTGTGCGTCCACTGTGGTCCGATGTAATTAAATAAGAGAAAATAATGATTGTGTTTTGCTTCACTTGCTTCAGCTGCCCTGCTGTGTGCTCCGCATTGCTGCTCCCTGTATCCGTCACGTTGAACGCAACGCAGACATACTTATATGCACGACACGCACACAACTGTTTGCGTGGAATCACATTTGAGGATAGGTTTATGCACACGGGAGCCATACTGTGCAGTTCCTTTTATTAAATTTTTTTGTTGCTTTTTTACTTGTGTTTTTAATTGTTTTCTTTTTTTTCTTGCTGATTAATTACTGCAGGACTGTGCATTTGCCTTTTGTGCCCTCCCACTGATTCCAACTGCATCATAGTGTGTTTGTTGCTGCTGGTGGGCCGCCATTTGTCACTGTGCGGTTGCTGTGGCGTGGCTGTGTGACTTGTTTCTTTTTGCCTTTGCCTTTCACTTTGCGTTGACGGGGAGTTAGTTTCTGCTGAAGGCTACACGCAAGTGACAGGAGTGATGGCGATGATGATGACTGGCCGTGTGCTGCTGGTGTGTGCCCTCTGCGTGCTGTGGTGCGGTGCCGGATGGGTTTATGCGGGAGACGTCGAGAACAACGCAGGGGAAGGTTTCATGGCGTCGGGAGTTTTGGGTGTGAATCGGTTGCGTGTGCCAAGCGTATGTGGTAAGGTTGCGATCACGCTGCCCTCGCGTATGGTCTCGTTCATCACCGCCGCTGAAGCCTCGACTAACGATGATGCTTCTGGTATTATTGGAGGTAATCCAGACTCACCTTCAGGTGCTGCTGCTGCCGGTTCTGTTTCTGGTGGTGCAGGTGGAGCTGGAGGTAGTGGAGGAGGCGGTGGAACTTCTGGTGGCAGTGGCAATTCCGCTGGCGGAAGTGACGGTAACAGGGACACAACTGAAGATCCTAAAGGTGTTGGTGGTGGTTCTTTGCAGTCTCCTCCTTCAGTTGACCCTAATTCATCTCGCATTCCCAATGAGGTTGGTGAGTCACAGAACACAGAAGCTTCTTTATCCCCTGAGGAGACGATATCTCCTGAAGCAGCTGCGGAGTCGGGACCAACAGCGTCTCCAGGGAATACACCACCCAAAGTGGAGACAGCGGATAAATCGAAACCCAAAGAAGAAGAGAAAGAGCTCTCCGTCACACAAGCAGCAGCACCAATTTCAGTTAATGGTAATGCTTCAACTGGAGAACAGAATCCGCACAATGATGTGGGGAAGGTGGACCATTCCAGCAACCAAACACCACCGCCAGTACTGCCATCGGCGGTGACATCACCAGCTCCATCAAAAGAACCGGCACTTCCAGCAACAGAACCATCACCAAGCGATGGAAGCATACCAGCACCAAATGTCCCACAGAATGCAAAAGATCAAGAACAAAAAACGTCAGTGTTAACAATTAAAATGGAGTCCAATGCACCGGAAATTCCTTCAGAGGATAATGTGGTACAGCAACAAGGTCAAAACACAACCACAGAGGAATTGATGGAAACTTCATCTCGCGTCAGTCAAGCGGAAACAACAACAACATCCATATATACAAGTGGCACTGGCGAAGCCCAGAGTACGGCGGATGCGGATGATGCTCAACGGCCCAACCCCAGTGAATCACAGAACGATCTTGAAGGTACTGACATCATCAATTATCCTACAGCCAGTGAGGCAGCACCACAAACAGCAGAAACAGCTACCACCGCCCACAAAAATGATACGGCGGCGCCTGGCGACAGTGACGGCAGCACCGCGGTCTCCCACACCACCTTCCCTCTTTTACTTCTTCTTCTTGTTGCGTGTGCTGCTGCTGCTGCGGTGGTGGCCGCGTGAGAGTGAGGGAGAGAGAGCCGTGCACCGCCCGCACACACACTCGTCCTTCACCCACTCACTCTCTGTGTGTGTGTGTCCCCTTGCATGGACTCTCGCCCTCACCTCACCCCACGAAGCACACACATAATGTGCCCATTGTATATATGCATGCACACCCATGCATGCCCGTTGGTGCTCTCTTCTGCACGACACGCACCGCTGCCGTCCTGCCTGGCTGCATGGGCGGAGCACCGTAACTGTTTTTTTGTTTCCATTGCATTGAGTGGGCGACCTCTCTCTCTCTCTCCCTGTGTGTGTGTTTTGCTTTACGGGAGCAATGAGAGTGTGTGTGCGCTGGTCGTCCCACGCCTGTTTTTTTTTTTTTTTTACTTCTGTTGTGGTTGAGCACATCCATTGCGCTTTTTTGATCGGCGGCATGTTTTGACTGCGATCACTTTAATGCTCCCTTGTTATTCCCATATTGTTTTTCTTGTTGCTGAGGAAGGCGTCAGCCCCTCGTAATCTTGCCAAGCCACTCAGTGTTTCTTTCCGCGTGTGCCATGCGCCATTTTATCCACGTTGCCCGCGGCCAGCAGCGCTGTTTATTCTGCTTGTGATGATGTTTGTGGTGTGATTTGCCAGTTGGTACTTTTGTTTCACCTTGATGTATCCTTTTTCTTTTGACGCTGCGATACGTCCGACGGCGCGTGGTTGATTCTCCTGATGGTGAGGGACATGCCTCTCAGAGCGCAGGATGCGTCGCGGGTGGACAGCGGCTTTGGGAAGGACCGACGAGTGGCAGTCCGCATCAATGTGTCAACAAGGGACTTGGATGACAGCAGGAAGCACCGCGGATTCTCCTGGTGTCACGCAATGAATTCATTGAATGAAAACCGCCACTGTGAGGATGGTTTTCTATCCTCTGTGCACGGTAATATCCTTGCCGAGGAGACTGTCCCTGCTGCTGTCAAACTGCATGAGGATTGTCTGCTCGTCCGGCCACTGGAGGGTCCGTTGATTGTGTACTCATTTGCCACGGGCAGCGTTTGCAGTTGGTTCACGGTGCCTGATGGGCATCGTTCCACTGGTGTTCCCAATTCTGTCATGGTGATGTCCGTGGCTGCGGCGTCGGGTGGTGTGTGGGCACTGCGGTGCGTCGCGCTGGAGGATGGCCGTCCCGTCGCTGGCACCATGAACATTGCTTGTCAGTTTCATTTCACGGACGCATCGCCGCGCACCTGATGGCCCATGCTCTCGGGTTCAACTGCCCGCACATGGCCAGCCGCAGCATGGTGAGGAATGCTATTGGTGTGCGTGGCAGGGCGCTGTTGGTGATGGTGGACTCGACGAATGCCGCGATTTCTGCGAGGGAGCACCACGACTGCGACGAAATTGATGGCGTGGAGCTGCAGGATGACGATGGGGACGGGAGGACGCTGGAGTCCCACTGATCGCGGCGCCACGCGAGGGATGAGTGGATGGCACCGATTGTGGGCGCCGGCGACTGCAAAGTGCTCCGCACTAAACATGAGTGAATATCCCCACATGCTCTGCGACGTGGGTGTCCCTGTCAAACGCTGCGCGTCGGACTGGTATTCCAGTGCTCGCTGTGCAGACGGAGTATCCATGAAATGTCAGCCAAACGCCCGATGGGCCGTTGCCCCATCACTGATCCCGCACTGGATGTGAGGGATATTGACGCTGTTATTTGGAGGGGAGAATATTTGTCTGCGATGCCTGGGGATGAGCCCTCTTCGTGGTGTCTGGACACGCTTCCCAACAACACGACGGATGCGAGGAACCCGGAGGAGACACATCTCAGTGCTGCCATGCATGCGGCATTGAGGTGCCTCGGCATGCATTTGCATCTGGAAGTGACTGAAGAGGGTAACGTCCGTTGTGTTCCATGCACGGACGGGGCGACGATTGCGTGGGCCACTCGACCCTACGATGGGGGACCGTTATTTGCCGTGACCACGCGCAGGTGTGCACGATATCTTTCACCAGCGGTAGCCTACTTCCAGTGGTTTCGTGGGACGGCGAGGAGAGAGCATGTGGAGCAGGACGGTTTCACCGGCATATACTGAACAAGGATTGCCAGGGGCTTCCGTCCCCGTTGCGGAGAGCATTGAGACCGACCGCGGCACACCACCGAAGGATGTAGACACAGCTGCTCTCCAGAAGCATCCGTCGCCAGAGGAGAAGTGGATCCGGCCAGGATGCCCCGACAGACCGCAAGAAGCTTCTCTCGGTGGCAGGGATCGAAGCAGCGAGACGGACGGCAGGCAGGACACGTCTCCGACTCCCGGTGATGACACTGCTGCTGCTTGTCCCTGTCCGCTGCTTCTTCTGCTTGCCTCTGCTGCCGCCGTGGCAACACTCCATCGAGTTGCGGTGTGGACGGCGTTGCGCTGCGAGGCGACTGCGCTTCCTCCTGCGTGGCCTGCACTCAGCACTGGATGCCCAATAGGAAAATATTCATTTCAATGGGTTCCTTTCTCCATATGCATGTGCTGTGTCCGCTCCGTTTTTGTGTTTGAAATTGGTGGTATTTACGATGCACACAGGTCTTCTTGTGTTGGTTGCCGATGTTGGGGGCACCAGATGGTCGTATGGCATTGCTTGTGTGTTTGTTAGATTTTCTGAGACGCACATACACAAAAAGCGGTGTGAGTGAAATGTGCGCAGACAAGAGACACACACACACATATCCAATCACATTTTCTTTGTGACTTGTGCTTGACATATTATGCGGGGCGGGTTGGTGCGAGCAAGGCCGACGGAAGAGGGGCAGCCGCGTGAGCCCAGCAATGGCGTTTGTGGTTGTGTGCGGGATTGTATATTCCATCAGATGCTTGACGCCGTTCATGGATCGTCTAAAGTTTTTCTCCGCGATGCCCATGCTGCGTCTGCGCTGAGCTGCTCACTGCGTCTTCATGACCTCATGGGGCACGACATGACGCTGCTCGAGGACCCCATGACACCGAGGCAGCCGTTTATGAGTAGCCCTGCGCCCTACTTTTTTCCGTGGAGGATGCGTCTGTGAGCCGCGTGGTTGAGGATTGGATGGCAAAGGTTGCTTACAGGGATGTACACGTCTTTGCGCTGGGGTGCACCCCGCATCGCAGTCCTCAGCAACTCCCGCGGGCTCGGATAGCGCCGAGGGCGATGCGTTTGAAGGACATTATGTTAGACTTTACTGCCCCTGAGGTGCTGGTGCTCCACCTCAGCATGCAGAATGGGTTCCCTCAGCTGCTGTCGCCGCTGTCGCCTCCGAATTGTGAGTCCGTTGTGGATGTTGCGGCGTCACGTCTTGTGGCGGCTATTCACGCCATGAACAACAGTGTGTCTGTCATTTGCCAACAAAACAGTGGCAACATCTGCCATGGGCTTGCCGGGACCTTTTTCGGGGGCTTGCCAGGCAATACCACGACGAACAGGATTTCACTTAGGGGCGCCGACAGCTGCGGCAACCCGGTGCGGATCATCGTTGATTGGGGCTGTGTCATGGTGACGCCGCTGATGCACCAACGCACATGTCAGTGTCTGCTTGATGGCCTGATGCCGCTGGGGAAGAAAGTGTATGAGCAGACCTGTGGGAATTGTCTGGGTGCGGAATCAAAGCGGCAGTACTTGATGGATGAGGAAGATGAATACTGGTGCTCCTACCGTCATTGTTTTCTTGCGCAGTGCGTGGAGGAGCTTTCGGTGGCGCTGAAAAAACTCCACGCGTATCACCCGGGATTGGCGCAGGGCGTGGAGCCGAAGGCCAATCTTGCGGAGTTGAGCAGTGCGGTGCGGGCTCCGCCGGAGTTTCGGGAGAGGCAAGCCAGACTGTCGCTGCACATCGATGCTTGCGCGGGGCTTGTGGTACAGTACCGGGAGAAGCGACTGGCGGAGGCGCGGGAGGTGGAACAAGAAATCGCCGTTGGGCTCAAACCCCTCAGGGAAAGCCTGGATGGCGTGCAGCACCTGACGAGGGATGCCGCGATGCCCCGGCCAGTGCGTCTGCGTCTTTTCCTGTTGCTTGTGGCTGCGAGCAGCACCGACGAGTTGACGGAGGCCAAGAGGCAGCAGCTGATCCGAGACGGTGGACTGACGCCCGACGCCCATTTGTTTGCGAACCTTGAGCATGTGACGAGGAGGGCCGGGAGCGTGCAACAATACAGCACGGCGTCGGCGCAGAGCGAACGGAGAACGAGTGCCTCTGCGAGCAACGCCGCGACGGACAAGGATCCGTTTCTGAAGCATGCCTGTATGATGATGGAGACGGCGAACAGGAATAGGACGCTGCGGGTTGGGCTGTCGTTGGCATCGATGGAGGGCGATCATGTGATAGGGCCAAATGGCGCGAGTGGTGGCCAAAACAGTGGAGAAGCAGGAAAAAACACCGGACCATTTCAAGGGTGTGGTGGCAAATGGGAGAATCATCCTGATCTGGGTGGCGGTGGCGGTGTTGGGACGATTGCCCTCACAACTCCTCAGCGCATTGTGCTGCTTGTTTTGGGTGGTGTGGCCTGCAGCGAGAGGCGCTCGGTCCATGAGATATCCAAAAGATATGGCCGTGAGGTGGTCATTGGGAAACCTCGTTGCCGCGTCCTGAGTCCTTTGTGTGCAGGGACTTGGCATCCTACGGCAGTGGGACTCACGGGCGAGGCGCACAGGAATGCATCGAGGGCCAAAGAGTGGAACAGATGCAACCAGACACGATTGCGGGTGTCTGTGGGGATTGTGTGCGCTTCTTCCTGCATTCCGTTCCTCTCCATGAAACGTTTTACACGATACGCGTGTGTGTGTTTCAACGGCTGCGCTGCTCGCCTTTTGCTTTTGTTTTTTTGCGTGTGCGGTTGCGGGCCATTTCTCTGCTACGAAGAGTGCGGTTAAAAAAGGAAGGAGATTTGTGGAGCATGCACCCACGGCTTCAATGTTCATCCACTGTTGCTGACCTTTCTTGCCAGGGCATTTGTGCACGCTTTTCCCTCCATGATC
>NW_001849570.1:66834-144639 GCF_000209065.1 Trypanosoma cruzi | reverse complement strand
CACTTTTTTTTTGCACAGGAGGCAACAGGTGGGCATTCGTGAGTGCGGCGGCGGACTGTTGTTGCCCTCGCCGGGACGCGCTTAACGGCGGCAGATCCATGACTTTGTGCACAAAAGGAATGGGAGTTTCTCCGGATTCTCACCGCAGGCGCATGCCGTGGACGGCCGAAAAGGAGTGTGTGCCCGGTGTTGTTCATAGCTCCAGGGAAAAGATGGTGTTGGATGGTGCACGACGAGTGGATGTGGATTGTGTCGACCGTGCATCGCAGGTGTATCCGCTAGAGGCATTGTGGGCGGCCGTGGCCAGTTACGAGTACAATACGTCCACCGGAAGAACATTTTTAATTGGCTTCTCAGGCGGAATCCAATGTAATCAGGCAATGGGTTTACCGCGAGGATTTGCAGGAGGGGACGCACGATGAGGACGCCACCAGCACCGCCATTCATTTTCGTCGCCGCGAGACCACAACGCAGCCTCATGAGACTACACGCCTTGCGGATTTTCCGGGGTGACATGCACTGTTCCGCTTGGCGTCACTGTTCCCCATCCCCGAGCTTCGGTGCAGACTCCCTCGTCGATGCAAGTTCCTATCGATTGTGGACGCACCCATTGATTGATGCGGCCGACACCCCAGCCCATTGCTGGTGCTTCTGGCATGACTGCTGCACCGCCCCCAGCAGCTGGTGCAGTGGGACTGGGGACGAGAACACAGCTGAACAAGTTCAGTCAGATGGTGCTGGCAGCCCTGTCAGCGTCTCGCCTACCCCAGCGACCCACCCACACCACCGGCGAGCACAGAAATCGACGGGACAGGGAAGGCATCGACGGAGTGTCAGGACACCAGTTGTCTTTCCACATCACTCTCAGTCAAACAACCGGAAGAATTAACGACAACATCAGTCACCAACAATGACAAGGGAACAACGACCACCGCCGATAGCGACAGCAGCACCGCGGTCTCCCACACCACTTCTCATCTTTTGCTTCTTATTGTCACGTATGCGGCTGCTGCTGCTGCGATGGCGTCCAGGCCTGCATGAAGTGGTGTGCGCTGAATATGAACGAAGACCAAAGGCAACTGAATTATTCCTGTGATGAATATTGGCTGCACTTCCCGTGGACCATCAATTCACGTGGTGTGCGGGGATCTCTCCTTTTTTCATTATTGTTACTTTGCTTTTTTGTTGCTGTGGGCGCTGCACCTTTCCTCTTGTGTGTGTGCGTACCCTCCGTGAGGGGTGCCGACACGACGGACCGCTCTCGCCGTATGTGCATGCGGTGGAGCCTTGTGTGCCGCTCCTGTTTGCTTCTCCCTCTTCCATCTGTGTGTTGGTGTTGCGGCATGGCTGTGTGTGTGTGTGCCTGTTGCCGTGGATTGGAGTGTGTGTCGTGCGTGGTGTGCGGCGTACGGTGCATGCCTGGCTGCTGCCCTCTCCTCATGTGGTGTGCCCTCTGTGTGTGTCTGCCGCACCTCTCGTCTCCCCTGTTGCTCTCCATGTC
The DNA here is from genome assembly GCF_000209065.1 of Trypanosoma cruzi. Taxonomy (NCBI): domain Eukaryota; phylum Euglenozoa; class Kinetoplastea; order Trypanosomatida; family Trypanosomatidae; genus Trypanosoma; species Trypanosoma cruzi. The sequence continues at coordinate 143,138 of NW_001849570.1, read as the reverse complement.
CCTCACTGTGCAGATCAGCTCCACACCACTGAACGACCACACTCACGATGATGACGTGCCGTCTGCTGTGCGCCCTGTTGGTGCTCGCCCTGTGCTGCTGCCCGTCCGTGTGCGCGGCAGGGAGTGAAGTTGCAGCTGGTAAATCTGTAAAAGATTCCGTTCCAAAAAATTCTATGCCAGACGAACAAAAGCAGGTAACGGATCCGCCAAGTACAACTCCTTCTCCACCAGAGAAAAACGAAGAAGGGAGAGGGGCGGAACAGTCACATACAACGGGTGCAATAACCAAAAAGCCACAGTCAGAAAATACTTCCAATAATACACAGGATCAAGATGGTGGGAAGTCTAATGAACAGACAAAAGGTACGAATACCGTTACGGCAAATGAACAAAAGAAGGCCGCCGCACCAACTACGACCACGACGACCACTTCGACGACGACCACCACCACCACTGCGCCAGAGGCAACAAGTACTACGACTACAGAGGCGCCAACTACGACGACCACCCGCGCACCGTCACGTCTTCGCGAAATCGATGGCAGCCTCAGCAGCTCTGCGTGGGTGTGTGCCCCGCTGGTGCTCGCCGCATCCGCGCTGGTGTACACCACTCTGGGCTAAAGAGGTGTATGCGGGCTGTGCGTGCCAGCACTCAACCGCGGGGATTTGTGTGCGTCCACTGTGGTCCGATGTAAATAAATGAGAGAAAATAATGATTGTGTTTTTCTTCATTTGCTTCCGCTGCCCTGCTGTGTGCTCCGCGTTGCTGCTCCCTGTATCCGTCACGTTGAACGCATCCCAGACACACTCATATGCACGACACGCATACAATTGTTTGCGTGGACGCATTTTTGCGTGTGGATGCATGCATGCTGGAGCCATATTGTGCAGCTCCTTTTATTAAAGTTTTTTGTTGTTTTTTTTGCTTGAGTTTTTTTACTGTTTTGTTTTTCTTTTTTTCTTGCTGATTAATTGCTGCGGGGCGTTGTGTGTGTTTTTTCTCTTCCCACTGATTCCAACTGCATCATAGTGTGTTTGTTGCTGCTGGTGGGCCGCCATTTGTTACTGTACGTGGCTGTGTGACTTGTCTCTCTTTTTGCTTTGTTACTCTGCGTTGACGGGGTGTTGTTAGTTTGTGCTGAAGGCTACACGCAAGTGACAGGAGTGATGGCGACGATGATGGCTGGCCGTGTGCTGCTGGTGTGTGCCCTCTGCGTGCTGTGGTGCGGTGCCGGCGATGGTGGATGTTCTGAAGCAGCTCCAACCCTTCCGGGTACTGGTGTGACCGACAACGGCAATAATCTTGAAAGTAAAAACAACACAACTGATGGCGTTGGAGGAGGTGGCCCAATCGGTCAACAGGCAGCGTCACCAGCAGCAGCAGGATCGGTGCCCGTACCGGGAGCGGAAGCGGAATCGGCACCAAAAACCGGAGCACAAGCATTAGGACCGGCAGAAGAAACGATAAAAAAAAATAAAAAAACGGAAAACGGGGAAAATGAGGAGGGGAATCAGGATGCGGATGAAGAAGATGAAGGGGAAGATGAAGAGGAAGTGGAGGAGAAAGTGGAAGAGGAAGTGGATGATGGCAAGGAGGAGGAGGAAGAGGAGAAGAAAAAGCAAGAAGAAAAAGATGATACCAGCACTACAAAGAGGATTTCAGCGGTCGGTCAGGAAGAGCCAATTTTATCTTCTCGTGTGGAGGAAGCATCGAATAAAACAAAACCCCAAAGCACTCAAACAACTGGCGACAAAGATCCAGCAGCTGATGGTGCAGTGACACAAGAAGAAAAACAAAATGAAAATAAAGAAGTCAATCCGAAGGAAACACCAGTCGAAGCCACAGTAATGAAAACCACAACGGCGACAACTGGCGAAAGTGACGGCAGCACCACGGTCTCCCACGCCACCTCCCCTCTTTTGCTTCTTCTTCTTGTTGCGTGTGCGGCTGCTGCTGCTGCTGCGGTGGTGGCCGCGTGAGAGTGAGGGAGAGAGAGCCGTACACCGCCCGCACACACACTCGTGCTTCTCTCTTTGTGTGTGTCCCCTTGCATGGACTCTCGCCCTCACCTCATCCCACGAAGCACACACATAATGTGCCCATTGTATATATTGCATGCACACCCATGCAGGCCCGTTGGTGCTCTCTTTTGCACGACACGCACCGCTGCCGTCCTGCCTGGCTGCATGGGCGGAGCACCGTAACTGTTTCTGTTTTGTTTTTATTGCATTGAGTGGGCGACCTCTCTCTCTCTCTCTGTGTGTGTGTTTTGCTTTACGGGAGCAATGAGAGTGTGTGCGCTGATCGTCCCACGTTTCGGCTTTTTATTGTTTTTCATTGTTTTGTGGTTGAGTGCACCCATTACTTTTTTTTTTTTGAATTGGTGCTCTGAGTTGACTACGTACGCCTAAATTGTCTTTTTGTATTGTATTTTTTCTTTCTTTTGAGCGACTGTAAGTGATTCTTATCCGTGTCAAGCCATGAAATGTTTTCTTTTACGTACAGCATGCGTCAGTTGATCCACGTCACTCCAAGATCTGCAGTGCTGCTGGTGCTTCTGGTTGTGATGATGATTGTGATGTGTTGTGCTGGCGGGTGCTTTGCTGCCAGCCTGACGTACTCCTGCTCCTCTGACAAAGCGATGCGTGACGACAGGGCGAAGTCGATCCCGGTTGTGGTGAGGGACGTGCCTTTTGGATCTGAGGGTGCGTCGCAGACATGCACCGTCATTGGGAGGAATGGACGGGCGCCCACCCGCATCAATGTGTCGACAAGGGACCTGGATGGTACCGGGAAGTATTGCAGCTCAGAGCGGTATTGCGCAATGGATTCATTGGTGGCAATTGCGAGTGTGAAGGTGACGTTTTTCTATGCTGAGAAAAGGGAAATGTTTGTTTTGTTATACTTTGCAGCCACTGTTCTTTAATGGCCTGCGGGCTGTCCGTAGCGATGTGGCCAGTTTTTCCTTCTTTCTGAACGTTGCTGTCGTGCGAGAGGGTGTGTTCCCAAATAGTCGGATGCTGAGTTGTCGAGGACGGCGGCATTCCCACAACATGTGCGGCAGGGCCTCCCGTGGATTGTCGGGGGCTCAGCGGCTGGTGGGGTTGCAGCAGAGGAGTGGCTGAAGGGCTACGGCTGTCATTGGAGCTTGCAGAGGTGCGCTGTCCGTTTTTTGCTCGTTGATACGCTTGACATTTTCGGTAGTGACCTGCGCGTGAGGCACTTGCTGGGGAGACCGTGGAGCTGTCGCAGAATCCACATTTGAGGCTTTCTGCAACGATTGGAGTGCCAGGGTTAGTGCGTCGGGCGTGTGCCTTCATATTGTGGACGGACGAGAAGACGCTGCAGCAGCTTGGGCAGGACGACGTTGATCCGCTACTCGTCGTTCTACGAGGAGGTGCCGTGGACACGCCAGGTGGAGGTTCCGGAGGAGGTCGGGGCGGTCCTGCCTCTTCAGTGTGAGGAAGGGACGGCACCACCGACATAAAGGGTTGCTTGTGATCTGCAGGGCGCGTGCCGGTCTGCCGAAGAGTGGGCAGGAGTCGCATCGCACCTGCGCACAAAGTCGTGATTCGATGCCCGATGTCTGCCTGGAAACCAGGAGTGTTTTTTTTTTTTTTACACGGACGAGCGTCTGTCATGCGGTGTGTGCGACTTCTTCTTCCTCGAATTCCTTACAGTACAACCTCTTGACGGCGGTAAGGAAGTCCACGTGCCAGATTGGGATGACTCATTGCTGCAGGGATCGTGCAATCGTGGCTTCTTCGTCAGCGGCCTCATTGCGTGGGATACCGCAGTGCGATGGGGAAACGGTATAAATTCTGCAGGGTGAACTCGCTTCACCAAGGAAAGCAGCATAACCCAAATCCCTTCAGCAACGCAGTCTCGCACGGCCATTGGGGCAACGCGGAGTGCCTCAATTACCGAAAGGGAGTCCGTAGCCACCAGGACACGTGTGGGCGATTGGGATGTTTCCAGATGAGGAGGTATGAGATGTCTAAAGCCATTTTCAGTGGCAAGTCACTCTGCTCTCTATGAGCATGCGAGCCTGCCAGCAGCTGCACGATGGACCTCCACAGGGAGATCATTTGTCTTTTTGGGGCCGTATAATAGAGCAGCGGATCCAGATGCGAGTTCGGCGAGGGATGAAGAACCGTCCGACCATAATTCAAAATCATAATGTCCTAGAGAGGAGTAAAGGGAATCAAAAGCCGTGCGCTTGACATCTTCAGAGGCGTCGTTGGCAAAGAGTGGCTGATTAAATTCCACTTTATTGCAACTCACAGTGTCGCAGGGAATAATTCGATGTTGGGTAATAGGAGGAGCGTGATTGTGGTTGTGTGGTATCCCAATAGTGCCACATACGCGTTCTAATCCATTAATAACGGCATCTTTTGAAAATGGATTGATGTCGCCGCTTTCCTATGCATGGACAGCGGCATAGGTTCCGAGTACATAAGGGAGCGCAAATCCTCGTGATTATGGAAACGTGCTTGGCGTTTGTGTTGTGTGGTTTCACGGAGCCAGAGTATCTTCCGGAGCCGAAGAGGATTGGCTTCCAAGTATACCGATTTATCCTCCGTTGGTGCACTAATGCCAAGGTGTGTTGTACAACTGTCGCGGTACAGTACTTCCGTATTATGGAAGTAGGTGTGGGCGAGGCACGGGAGAATTGCCTTGCCACTATATAGTGACACACCATGGACGTATCCAATCGAAAAGGATTGCATGGTGTGATGGGACGCAGCAGTCTGTGCGACCGGCCGTAATTGGTAGCGGTGTGGCATGGTCTGCTTTGAAGCGGTGGAAGCGTGCGTACCAAAATTAAGGAGTTGTTCAACCGTGGTGTCCAGCAAGCGCACTGGGCGGGACTGAATACGTAGGTTCCCATTGCCAGGAAGGAGATCGGCAATTTCCTTGTCAGACCGTGTGTGTGAAGAGATGTGGAATAGAGCAGCTTCACTCTTATCAACGTTGATTTTGAGGCTGTGCTCGGCAGCCCATGTCGTTGTAAGTGACAGGGCGGGTTGCATTGCCGCAGCACATGCATGGATGTCCGCACCTGAGGCAGCAAGTGTGAGGTCGTCAGCGTACATGAGAGCGGAGTCAGAATAGATGTTCTCCAGGCGGCGCAGCAGATCATCCACACAGTGGAGGAAGAGTTGGGGTCCCGGGACGCTGCCTTGTGGTACTCCGGCTGAGGCGAGTTGTTTCCGGGAGTGCTGTTCGCAAGTGCATACCCTAACATAGCGGCCCCACAGGTAGTTGTGCAGCCAGCGTTTCGTTCGGTGGCCAAGGCGCGGGAGTCTGTCAGGCATGCCGAATAATTTCCCATGGTCAGTGGTGTCGAACGCAGTCGAAAAATCAATCAAGGCTACACGCGAGCGATGGTGACGAGGGTGCCGTGTGGGGCGCCGCCTCCAGGGTGTTCATACTCCACAATGCCAAACTCATTCAATTTACGGTAATTTTGCCAATAACAATTGTCACCACGTCCGATTTTGAACGCGAAGGTGTAAATCCGAATTCATGTTGATGGTGCGGCAATAACGCTGACAGACGGCGGTGAATCATTCCTTCGGTTAATTTTAGTAAAACAGAGAGTAGCGTGATGGGTCTGTAACTCTCTGGGCGGCATGGATCTTTCCCGGGTTTGCTGATAGGAATAGTGTCCACCGTATTCCAGGAGCTAGGCAGGCTGCCATCTGCGAAGGAGTTGTGGATCATCGTTCTGAGTGTGCTGCGCGCGACGGGCACGAGACGGTGCAGGAATTCATTCAACATGTTCTCGTGGCCAGGGGCTGAGCCGAGCGAAGAGCCGCAGATGGCCACGTCAAGTTCATACGGCGTGAGAGGTCGATCCACTTCCAAGTCACCAGGGGGCAATGGAGTGCGGTAGCAGTAGCAGTATAGGGTAATGTGGCACGTGAGACTCGCACAAAATGAAGGACGAGCAGATTTGCCTGTTGCCGAGGCGGAGCACAGACGCGGTCCGAAGATCAGTGCGGAGCACAACTGAATCCAGGGGATGAGGGTGCGGCGCCGCCACGCCGCGGAGATATCGCCAGCTTGGGCTGGATGAGGCCTCAATTTTTTCCACACGGGCTTCCAGAAGCATAGCGAAGCCACGGCGTAAGGCTTGATTTTATTCCTCCCTTTTTTTGGATGAATTCGGCTCGAAGCAGGCTGTCTCCGGGCGAGGCGATGTGTGTGCTTTGTGTGCTGCTTCTGCGGCGGACTCGGCTTGTTCCATTTTGTTTGTCCAGATTGTTTTGGGCTGTCACGGCTGCCGCGCGGGATATGGCGCTCAGCTGCTCGCAAGATACCACTGCGAATGTCCAACCATGTGGACGCGGTGGCAAGGAGTGTTTCACACAACGAGGTGGAAGCAGGCCAGTCCGCTTTGCGCAGGGCAAAAGTGGCTTTCTCCCGCCGAGGCAGCGTGTTGGCTAGTCGCGGAATGCCATCATCCAACCCCGCCAAGTAAGATATTAAGCAGTGGTCCGAATCCATGTAGGGGGTGGATTGCCAGTGGGTGACACGTAGCACGCGATACGCAGTCACTTCAGGGGACGAGACATTACGATTTGTGCTCCGTGCTGCCTGCACCGGGTCATTTGCTAGCCCAAAATCCATGTCAATTAAAGTAGCGGACAAATCCTCTCCTTCAGTCGTTGAGGGTAGGTGTCTGTCCCAGAGTCCATGATGTAAATTCAGGTCACCCGCGATAATCGCTGCGAGCTTAAGCGACGAATGGCAATAATAAACGAAAATCTTTGAACGGTTGCTGTGGGAGGGTTGTAGAGATTCACCACGCAGGTGCTGGGACGGCCCTGTGGAAACACACGGACAGCAATGGTCTCCAGGAGGTCTGTGCCAGGGGGCGTCAGGCACTCGCACGGCAGAGAGTGGCGCACCAGAGCGGCAACGCCACCACCGCGCCCAGTGCGGCCTGAAGAAAGTCATTATGGCCATATAGTTTTGCCGCTGTGGCACTTCGATTATTTGTTTCCTGGAAAAGAACGATGTCAGGTTGGTGCAGCTCCAATCGCGCCGCAGATGCAATCTTTTTTACGGACGAGAGGCCTGCAATGTTGAGCTGCCAAATAGTGATGCAGCCATCCTCCTCGGTGCCAGGGTTCTTGTGGACGTCACCGCAACGGGTGATATCAACGGAGTGACCGCTGCGAAACGGCCGTGCAGTTTTGTCCGACAGTCTGCAGGCAGACCGCTTCACCTCCCCACACCGGGCATGGCGTGGAACCTTCTCGAGGGGTGGAGTCGTCTTGGTCTCCGTCGTGCTCGCCGCAACGCCCTGCTGCGGAGTTCCTATACGCAACCAGAGCCCAGCAACGCGACAAGGTGCGACTTCATCGCTGGGGCTCACCGAATTTTGTCAAGGGCCTCGTTCCAAGTTTTTTTGCTTGTTTCCTTTCTTCTTTTGCTGTTTGTGTTTTATTGGAATAATAATTATCTTTGTGCTTTCCCAGTGGCTCTTTAACTGCTCTACACATCATTATGAGTGACGTGTTTTCCATCTTGTTTTCTTTTTTATCCAGTCGCGGTGCCGGCCTCATTGCTGTGTGTCCCACGGACTGCACGTACGAGGACTGGAGGAACACGCCGGATGCCGCTTAAGTGTGAGGGATGTTGTGTGGGCTGGTGGAACAGCAGGATTTTTTCTTTTTTTCTCATATTATTTTCTGCTATTTTTGCGGGGAAGATGTATACACAAACACACGGTCGTCTATATTGTGCTGCATGGCACATGAAATAAAATTACGACCTAATCTATTTTCTTCATCCTTTCCGGGAGTCTTGCCGGACTATTAACACATTTTTTATTTTTATTTTTATTTCTGATTTGCGGGGCGTTGTGTGTGTTTTGCCTTCTTACTGATTCCAACTGCCTCATGGTGTGTGCTGACATTTGTGACTGTGGCGTTACTGTGTGTGGTGTAACGGCCGTGTCTTTGCTTTTGCTCTGCGTTGACGGGGAGTTAGTTTGTGCTGAAGACTGCACGCAAGTTACAGGAGTGATGGCGATGATGATGACTGGCAGTGTGCTGCTGGTGTGCGCCCTCTGCGTGCTGTGGTGCGGTGCCGGCGGCGGTTTTGCCAAGGAGGCGGAAGCTTCTGCCAATGGTGTTGCCAGTAAGACAACACCTGCTGACAGAATCATCTTGAATTGGCATGTTCTGATGAAGGAAGAATGCGCGACGGAAAATACGAAGAATGGGACGGTAAATGTGCCAGCGATGAAGAGATGCATACAAGTTGCGATGAAGGGGATTTGTGACACTTTTTATAATAAGACGCCGAGTGAAATTCATGACCCTGAGGTTAAGGGTATGTGTACGTATTACGCTGCCATTCCAGATGAGCCCGACGAGCCACCAACACCGCAAGGGCCACCACCAGATTCAGCTGTCAGCAATACCACCAGTAATGAGGGGACGCCGAAGAATGCACCGGAATCCGATGACGCAGGGAGAGAAGGAAAAGAAGATGAAAAGGAGCACGGCAATACGAAGCAAAAAGCAGTCGAAAGCGCAGCTATGAAACATATCACGGAGACTGCCGACAGTGACGGCAGCACCGCGGTCTTCCACACCACCTTCCCTCTTTTGCTTCTTCTTCTTGTTGCGTGTGCGGCTGCTGCTGCGTTGGTGGCCGCGTGAGAGTGAGGGAGAGAGAGCCGTGCACCGCCCGCACACACACTTGTCCCTCTCTCTCTCTGTGTGTGTGTCCCCTTGCATGGACTCTCGCCCTCACCTCACCCCACGAGGCACACACATAATGTACCCATTGTATATATGCATGCACGCCCATGCATGCCCGTTGGTGCTCTCTTTTGCACCACACGCACCGCTGCCGTCCTGCCTGGCTGCATGGGCGGAGCACCGTAACTGTTTTGTTTTGTTTTCATTGCATTGAGTGGGCGACCTCTCTCTCTCTCTCCCTGTTTGTGTGTTTTGCTTTACGGGAGCAATGAGAGAGTTTGTGCGCTGGTCGTCCCACGCTTCGGCTTCTTTTTTTTTTGTCTATTGCTGTTTTACTTGTGTTGTAGCTGAGTGCACCTTTTCCACACTTTTTGGATTGTTGGCATGCTTTGACTGCTGACGCTTAAAATTGTCTTTTTGTATTATGATACTGTCTTTTTTCTTGTTGAGAGAGTGTCAGCCTCTTGTATTCTTCTCAAGCCAATTAGCTTTTCTTTGACATACGCCATGCGTCCGTTGATCGACGTTAACCCCACGGCCTCCAGCGCTGCTTCTTCTGTTTGTGATGATCTCTGCGATGTGATTTGTCGGCGGTTGCTTTGCTGTCAGCCTGAAGTATTCTTGCTTCTTTGACGATGTGGTCTCCTCCGACGGCGGGGTCGATCCCGGTTATGGTGAGGGACGCGTGTCTCAGAGCGCAGGATGCGTTGCAGGCCTGGAGCTTTGTTTGGAAGAACCGATGGGTTCCCGTCCGCACCAATGCGTCAACAAGGGACTGTGAGGACAGCAGGGGGCACTGCGGCCTCTACCGGCCTTGCAAAGTGAATTCGTTCGACGGGGAGTTTGGCTGTAAGAATGGTGTTTTGACCTCTGCGCACGGCAATATCCTTGCCGAGGAGGCTATCCCTGCTGCTGTGTAACTGCATGTGGATCGTCTGCTCGTCCAGCCACTGGAGGGTCCGTTGATTGTGCCTCCATTTGCCACGAGCAGCGTTTGCAGTTGGTTCACGGTGCCTGATGGGCATTGTTCCACTGGTGTTCCCAATTCTGTCATGGTGCAGTGTGTGGCTGCGGCGCCGGGTGGTGTGTAGGCACTGCGGTGCGTCGCGCTGGAGGATGGCCGTCCCGTCGCTGGCGCCATGCACTTTGCCTGTCAGTTTCATTTCACGGATGCATCGCCGCGCACCTGTTGGTCCATGCTGTCGGGTTTGACTGCCCACACATGGCCAGCCGCAGCATGGTGAGGCATGTTGCCGGTGTGCGTGTCAGGGCGCTGTTTGTGATGGTGGACTCAGCGAATGCCGCGATGGCTGCGAGGGAGCACCAATATTGCGGCGACACTGATGGCATGGAACTGCAGGATGGCGATGGGGACGGGAGGACGCTGGAGTCCCACCGGTGGCGGCGCCACGCGAGGGATGAGTGGATGGCACCGATTGGGTGCGCCGGCGAATGCAGAGGAATTGCTCCGCACCGAACATGAGTGAATATTCCCACATGCTCTGCGCATTGGGCGTTCCTGCCAGACGCTGCGCGTCGGACCGGTATTCCAGTGGTTGGTGTCTGGGGAGTATCCATGAAATGTCAGCAAAACGCCCAATGGACAGTTGCCCCATCACTGATCCCGTACTGGATATGAGGGATATTGAGGGTGCTATTTGGAGGGGAGAATATTTGTCTGGGATGCCTGGGGATGAGCCCTCTTCGTGGTGTCTGGACACGCTTCCACCAACACGACGGATGCGAGGAACCCGGAGGAGACACATCTCAGTGCTGCCATGCATGCGGCATTGAGGTGCCTCGGCATGCATTTGCATCTGGCAGTGACTGAAAAGGGTAACGTCCGTTGTGTCTCATGCACGGACGGGGCGACGATTGCGTGGGCCACTCGACCGTACGATGAGGGACCGTTATTTGCCGTGACCACGCGCAGGTGTGCACGATATCTTTCACCAGCGGTAGTCTACTTCCAATGGTTCCGTGGGACGGCGAGGAGAGAGCATGTGGAGCAGGACGGTTCCACCGGCATATACTGAACAAGGATTACCAGGGGCATCTGTCCCCGTTGCGGGGAGCATTGAGAACGGCCGCGGAAAACCATCAAGGGACGTAGACACGGCTGCTCCCCAGAAGCATCCGTCGCCAGAGGAGAAGGAAGTCGCCCCAGATGCCACGATGGCAACGGAGTGATTTCGCCCAGCGACACCGCGGGTGCGCCGCAGGAGGCGGAGAAGATGAGCGATGTTCCGGACAACGGCGATGTGGCCGCCGATGGTGTGACGTCTGTGGTGGGACAATCCAACAGGAGATGAGGCCGTCAGCGACAAGGTCGGTGGCGGTGCCGCAGCCACGGGACCCAAGAGCCCTGATGCCGCTGATGACGCGCACGGCGCCGTGGACCCTCCGCCGAGGGAGGATGACGCAGCGGTGGGGCGCGGGGGTTGGGAGGCAGTCATGAAGTACGCCTCGCCTTCGATCCACGGCAATAACACTGCTGCTGCTGCTTGTTCCTGTCCGCTGCCGCCGCCGTGCCAAAACTCTATTGGGTGGCTGCATGGATGCCGCTGCACGACGAGGCGACTGCGGTTGAGTCCTGCGTGGCCCGCACTCAGCAGTGGTTGCAAAAGAGAAAAGCCCATATCAATTGGCATTTCCTATCAGGATATACATTTATGTGCTCTGCTTGTCTGTATAATTTTTACCAGGGATATGCTGTATACATTCTTTCCCTTTTGTGTTGGTTGCTAATGTGGCGGCACCACGCGTGTTTTAATGGGTTTTGGGATAACAATTTGTTCGACTTTTTCTGGAGAATACTGTGGTGTGTTTGTGTGCGTGTGCGAGGGGTCTGTGTGGTTTTGATTTTTTATTTTTATTTATTTGCTTCGGCATTGTGCAATGATGCTTCGCTTCTCCCATTATGTGTGTTTTGGTTTGTGCGGTAAATGAATTGTGTGAAATAGCAAAACATCGGTGCGTGGCGTGTTGCTGTCCTGTGGTGTGCTTGCTGTTGCGGTGGCATAGTGTGGTGCTCGTTGTATTACTCCTGTTGCGTTTGTTTCTGAAGTGTTGCTAGGGCACCGGGAGTGGATGCCTGTGGACGCACACCGTGCATTATGCGTGGCATTGGTGGGAGGGGAGACTGACATAGTTGGCGGGATTCGGTAAGTCGCATTTTTTCTCACAGACCCTGCAGCTGCACCAGTCCGAGTGGCGCTTTGCATATGGGCGTGTGGATTGGTTTCCTTTTGCGAGGCTTTTTTTACTGCTTGTCATTTTCCGCTCGGATACCGTGCCCGTGGCAGCTGCGGCGGCATCAAAAGAGCCGTGTGTGTGTGGAGAGTCCTTGATTGAGTGCCTGCCTTACTTCTCTGTTATGTCAACTGATTGTTCTGTGTGCCGGCCAAACGGTTGGCGTGAAGTGCTGCCGACGGAGGGGTCCACGTGACATGACTTTGCGTCGCGTGCTTCGGCGCGGGTGTGTGATTTCCGCAACAGTCGTTGGGCGGTTGCCTGTTGGGTCGTTGATGGTGGCGTGGCGACGGGCGCGGATGGACCCGATTTTGTGCCGTGGCTGTTCGTGTGGGGGAGCCGCGGGAAGGAGGAAGGCGGCGGAGCGATGGACTCCCGAGGAGTGCGGGGGCGAGCAGCCATGAAGGTTGGCGACAGGGTATTCACTGCCCTGTGAGTTGCCGTGTGTGGTGTTTATTATTATTACTTGCGTTTTTGGATGTGGCCGCTGTGGGGGAAAGCTTTTTTGTTTTTGCTGTTTCTTTTTCACGCCGGTTTGGCATCCTTTTCTGTACCATCATCTCTGTGTTCCTGCCGCACCGTGGCGTCCTCTTTCTTTTCCATTAGGGGCAGCTGCGGGAGGGCTTTAAATGCCATGGAGTTGTGCGCCGTGCTGTCCGGTGTTTTATTGTTGCTTGTTATTCCTGCGTGCACGCGTCTCCCATGGTCATGACAACAGCCCTCATGTAAACGCCACCCCTTCTTCTCCATGCTGCTGATGCGTTTGTGTGTTCTTTTCATCCTCCTCTCTTTGCCCCTCTCTAGACTGTGTGTGCAGCCGTGATGATGATGGTGACTGGCCGCCTGCTGTTGCTATGTGCCCTCTGTGTGCTGTGGTGCGGTGCCGGCGATGGTGGATGTTCTGAAGCAGCTCCAGCCCTTCCGGGTACTGGTGTGACCGACAACGGCAATAATTCTGAAGGTAAAAACAACACAACTGATGGCGTTGGAGGAGGTGGCCCAATCGGTCAACAGGCAGCGTCACAACCAGCAGCATCGGTGCCTGTATCGGAAACGAAAGCGGAATCGGCACTACTACCCGCAGCAAAGGCATCAGAAACGGCAGAAGAAACGATAGAAAAAAAATAAAAAAAACGGAAAACGGGGGAAATGGGGAGGCGAATCAGGATGCAGATGAAGAAGATGAAGGGGAAGATGAAGGGGAAGATGAAGAGGGAGAGGAAGTGGAATTAGAAGTAGATGATGGCAAGGAGGAGGAGGGAGAGGAAGAAGAAAAAGATGATACCAGCACTACAAAGAGGATTTCAGAAGGCGGTCAGGAAGAGCCAATTTTATCTTCTCGTGTGGAGGAAGCATCGAATAAAACAAAACCTCAAAGCACTCAAACAACTGGCGACAAAGATCCAGCAGCTGATGGTGCAGTGACACAAGAAGAAAAACAAAATGAAAATAAAGAAGCCAATCCGAAGGAAACACCAGTCGAATCCACCGTAATGAAAACCACAACGGCGACAACTGGCGAAAGTGACGGCAGCACCGCGTTCTCCCACACCACCTCCCCTCTTTTGCTTCTTCTTGTTGTTGCGTGTGCGGCTGCTGCTGCGGTGGTGGCCGCGTGAGAGTGAGGGAGGGAGAGCCGTGCACCGCCCGCACACACACTCGTCCTTCTCACTCTCTGTGTGTCCCCTTGCATGGACTCTCGCCCTCACCTCACCCCACGAAGCACACACATAATGTGCCCATTGTATATATGCATGCACACCCATGCATGCCCGTTGGTGCTCTCTTTTGCACGACACGCACCGCTGCCGTCCTGCCTGGCTGCATGGGCGGAGCACCGTAACTGTTTTTTTGTTTTCATTGCATTGAGTGGGCGACCTCTCTCTCTCTCCCTGTGTGTGTGTTTTGCTTTACGGGAGCAATGAGAGTGTGTGCGCTGATCGTCCCACGCTTCGGCTTTTCTCCTATAGTTTTGTTGTTTTACTTGTGGTTGAGTGTACCCATTACTTTTTTTTTTTGAATTGGTGCTCTGAGTTGACTACGGACGCCTAAATTCTCTTTTTGTATATTTTTTTTCAGATATTTTCAGTGTTTCCTATTCTTTTCAAGCCATTAAGTATTTTCTTTCACGTACAGCATGCGTCAGTTGATCCACGTTACCCCACGGTCTGCAGTGCTGCTGGTGCTTCTGGTTGTGATGATGATTGTGATGTGTTGTGCTGGCGGGTGCTTTGCTGCCAGCCTGACGTACTCCTGCTCCTCTGACAAAGCGATGCGTGCGGACAGGGCGAAGTCGATCCCGGTTGTGGTGAGGGACGTGCCTTTTGGATCTGAGGGTGCGTCGCAGACATGCACCGTCATTGGGAGGAATGGATGGGCGCCCATCCGCATCAATGTGTCGACAAGGGACCTGGATGGTACCGGGAAGTATTGCAGCTCAGAGCGGTATTAAGCAATGAATTCATTGGTGGCAATTGCGAGTGTGAAGATGACGTTTTTCTATGCTGAGAAAAGGGAAATGTTTGTTTTGTTATACTTTGCAGCCACTGTTCGTTAATGGCCTGCGGGCTGTCCGTAGCGATGTGGCCAGTTTTTCCTTTTTGAAAGGTGCTGTCGTGCGAGAGGGTGTGTTCCCAAATAGTCGGATGCTGAGTTGTCGAGGACGGCGGCATTCCCACAACATGTGCGGCAGGGCCTCCCGTGGATTGTCGGGGGCTCAGCGGCTGGTGGGGTTGCAGCAGAGGAGTGGCTGAAGGGCTACGGCTGTCATTGGAGCTTGCAGAGGTGCGCTGTCCGTTTTTTGCTCGTTGATACGCTTGACATTTTCGGTAGTGACCTGCGCGTGAGGCACTTGTTGGGGAGACCGTGGAGCTGTCGCAGAATCCACATGTGAGGCCTTCTGCAACGATTGGGGTGCCAGGGTTAGTGCGTCGGGCGTGTGCCTTCATATTGTGGACGGACGAGAAGACGCTGCTGCAGCTTGGGCAGGACGACGTTGATCCGCTGCTCGTCATTCTACGAGGAGGTGCCGTGGACACGCCAGGTGGAGGTTCCGGAGGAGGTCGGGGTGGTCCTGCCTCTTCAGTGTGAGGAAGGGACGGCACCACCGACATAAAGGGTTGCTTGTAATCTGCAGGGCGCGTGCCGGTCTGCCGAGGAGTGGGCAGGAGGACGTCCATCAGCCGCTTGTTGGTCGGCAAGGAGTGGCGGTGCTCACGTCGGGAAGATGTTCCGTCGGAGGCAGAGCACAGACGCGGTCCCAACAGCACCGCAGCACAGCCGATCCCAGAGGGCGGGGACGTGGTGCCGCCATGCCTCGGGGTATCACAGGCCTTGGCTCGAGAGGGCACCAAGCTTTTTCGCACGGACCTCTGACAGCATGGAGAAGCCACGGCGGAGGGCATGATTGCGGTCCTCCCGTTTGCGGAGCACTTCAGCTCGGGGCAGGCTGCCGCTGCAACACACTCGGCCTGCTACATTCCGTCCGTACAGGTTCATGTGGGACTGTCACGGCTGCCGCTCGTACGGTGCCTCGGTGCATCTCCAACCATGTGATTACAGTGGCCAGAGACGTTGCACACGCCGAGGTGGAAGCGTCACAGTCAGCTTCACGCAGCACAAAAGCAACATGTTTCCGTCGTGGCAGCATGCCTGCCTGTCGCGGGATGCCGTCCTCCGTCCCTGCAGTCTACAATACCAGAGGGTGGTCCAAGTCCATGTAAACTGGTGGACGTCCAGTGGAAGACACGCAGCACGCGTTGCGCAGTCACGTCGGGAAACGAGACGTGGCGGCCGCTGATCCACGTTGCCTGTGCCGGGTCGTCGGACAGCTCAGAGTCCATGCCGCTTGGGGTGGCGGCGAGGTCCTCTCCTGCCGTCGTGGATGGTGAACGACCGTCCCGCAGCTCATGATGTGAATTCAGGTAGCCCGCAATAACCGCTGCAGGAACAAGGCGACGAATGGTGCTCGCAAAGTGAGCAGCGTGAGCAATTGCCGTGGGAAGGCTGCAGAGGTTCACCACGTACATGCTGGAGCAGGCCTGTAGGCGCACGCGGAGGGCGGTGGTCTCCACGCAGTTGGTGCCACGAGCAACAGGTGCTCGCACGGCAAGGTGTGGCGCACCAAGAAGGCCACGCCACCGGCACGCCCACTGCACTTCTGGTGGAAGGTCAGTGCAGCCAATGAGCCTCGTCGCTGGGGCACTCTCGTGCCTGCACTCCTGGAGAAGTACGATGCCTGGCCGCTGCTGCGCCAGTCGTGCTGCAGGAGCAATCCTGAAGGGCGAATGGCCTGAAGTTCTGAGCTGCCAGGTAACTACGAGGCCATCCTCATCGGGGCTGCGGCTCTTGCGGACACCACCGCAGCGGGTGATGCCGACGGAGTGACCGCAATGAAACAACTGTGCGGTTCTGTCAGTCGGACTGCAAGAAAGCCGCCTCGCCGCTCCACAACCGACAGAGCGTGGGACCTTCTCGAGGGGTGACGCCGTCGTGGTCCCCATCACGCTCGCAGCAATGCCCTGCCGCAATCACTCCCACAGAGAGACAAGGAAGTGTGTGGGTGTGTGCCGAGAGCACAGCGACTGTCATCGTCAGAGGAGGCCATCGTGGCACCGTCCGTCACGCATCATCACACACCGAGCAACGCCCGCAACCGGAATTGCAAATACATTCTTGCAGAGCACTGTGCAAATACTCATATGTGTGTGGGTCTCTGTTGGAGAAGCTGCAAAAAGGAGGAGCACAGGGAGGCACATCAACATGGCAGGAGGCACAGCTGGATGGCAGCGGTACATGCGGTACGGCCACAACCTCAACAATCACGCACGGTGGCAGCACACACCCATCCACAAAAAAAGAAAACAAAAAAACACGGCGGCAGGGTGTGGCTGTGTGTGTGTGGCGCTGCGGGTGTCTGCCCGCCCTGACCGCAAGAAAAACAAAACAAGAGGGAAAGAAATGTGTGCTCCGCCCCACAGGCCCTCGTCGCACGCCCACACGTCACGGCTCCCTCAGCGCGCCGTTCGTCGCGGCCCCTCCTCATGCGTGCAGCAGGCGAGTCGCACAGGGCCGTCGTCATGAGCGTGTCGGTGGGTGTGCGAGTGGAGCAGTTGGGCGGGAAACACACGGCACCCCTCGCAGGAAGAGTGCAGAAGAAACAATTAAAAGAGGGAAGAGTAGAAAAGAAAAAAACGTCCATAGTGATTGCCCCTGAAAGCAAAAAAAAAAAACAAAGGGATGAGAGATTAGAGAAAAAAACGCCCAAAGTAAAAGCAAAAAAAAACAATAAAATATTAAAAATGAAAATAAAAGGATTTTGCAGCAAATAGAAATTAAACTAAAACATTTACCAAAAAACAGTACAAAACAGTTACAGCGCTCCGCCCATGCAGCCAGGCAGGACGGAGGCGGTGCGTGTCGTGCAAAAGAGAGCACCAACGGGCCTGCATGGGTGTGCATGCATATATACAATGGGCACATTATGTGTGTGCTTCGTGGGATGAGGTGAGGACGAGAGTCCATGCAAGGGGACACACACAGAGAGGGAGAAGGACGAGTGTGTGTGCGGGCGGTGCACGGCTCTCTCTCCCTCACTCTCACGCGGCCACCACCGCAGCAGCAGCCGCACACGCAACAAGAAGAAGAAGCAAAGGAGGGGAGGTGGTGTGGGTGACCGCGGTGCTGCTGTCATTGTCGCCAGGTGTCGTTGTGTTACTTTGCACAGCGGCAGATTCAACTGTTGTTGAGTCTTTATTACCAGCTGTACTCTCACGGTGCTGTTCTTCATCTTTCAGTGGGGCACCAGACATTTGTGTATTGATGGAGTTTTTTTCTGGGACCTCGTTATCCGAGCTGCCGGAGGTTTCACTGCCACTGGGAGATGGAGACTGGGATGTTTGCTCCCGGTTGCTGCCTGGTGATGTATTCAGTGCGGGAGTTGTGTCGGGTGCAGCCACTCTCCGGGATTTATCCTCGTGTGATTCAGCCGTATTTGGTGGATCCTGTGATGGTGCTGGTGCTCCGTCCGTGCCCTCCCGTGCTTCGGTCGACTTCAGTCCTGCTTGTGGTTTTTCTTCGTCTTTGTTGTGGATCTTTTTGCCTTGCACGCCCACGCCGTGTTGATTCGATCCCTCCGCCTCTGAGTGATGACTTCGCTCTGTTTCTCTGCGGCCGTCATCGAAATGCGGCTGGGGGCCAGCACCACCTGCTGGGCTGTGGACTTTGTCATCGACATCACCTTCCACCTTTAAGGAAAGAGGAAGTGGAGAAGACATTCCAGCATTATCCGCGCCAGCAGCCGTTGAAGATTTCGTTTTTGAGCTGCCAACTGACACTCCTGCACCATGTGCAACGTTAGGCTCTCTGTCAGCTCCGTTGTCTTTGTTCTTCTTTTCATTCTCCAGCGCATCTGCAATATTGTTCTTCAACGTATTCACACACTTTGCTTTATCATCCTCGTTTTTGCAGTATTTCTCCTTAAGCTCTTCATCAGACTTATTCGCAAGTAAAGTCAAAACCCCAAAGTACGTGTTATTACAGAATTCATCTGCCTTCTCCTCGTTACAACTACCGCCGGCACCGCACCACAGCACGCAGAGGGCACACACCAGCAGCACACGGCCAGTCATCATCATCGCCATCACTCCTGTCACTTGCGTGTAGCCTTCAGCACAAACTAACTCCCCGTCAACGCAGAGTAACAAAGCAAAAAGAGAGACAAGTCACACAACCACGTACAGTAACAAATGGCAGCACCCCAGCAACACGCACACCATGATGCAGTTGGAATCAGTGAAAGGGCAAAATAGGCACACAAACACAGTCTTGCAATAATTAATCAGCAAGAAAAAAAGAAAAACAAAACAATTAAAAACACACGTAAAAAAGAAACAAAAATTTTTAATAAAAGGAGCTGCACCGAATGACTCCAGTGCGCATGCACCAGCACCCAAAAAATGCGTCCACGCAAACAGTTGTATGCGTGTCGTGCGTATAAGTGTGTCTGGGATGCGTTCAACGTGACGGATACAGGGAGCAGCAACACGGAGCACACAGCAGAGCAGCAGAAGCAAATGAAGCAAAACACACAATCATTATTTTCTCTTATTTAGTTACATCAGACCACAGTAGACGCGCACAAATCCCCGTGACTAAGTGCTGGCACGCACAGCCCGCATACACCTCTTCAGCCCACAGTGGTGTACGCCAGCGCGGATGCGGCGAGCACCAGCGGGGCACACACCCACGCAGAGCTGCTGAGGCTGCCGTCGATTTCATGAAGACGTGACGGTGCGCGTGTGGTCGTCGTGGTTGGCACCTCTGTAGTCGTAGTACTTGGTGCCTGTGTTGTGGTGGTCGTCGTGGTTGTCGTAGTTGGTGCCTGTGTAGTCGTGGTCGTCTTATTCTCCTTTGCAGGGGCGTCAGTCGTCGAGATCGTCTCGTGAGAACCTTCAGTCGCCCTTGTTGGTACTTCTACTGCAGTGATCGTCGTGGTACCGTTGGAGAGATCTTCAGCTTTCGGAGCCGGCTCACTGTCTGAAACTCCAACAACCTCAGGCATAGCGGTTGGTGGCTGTGAATCAGGGGAGGTTGGTTTGATGGCCTTTCCACCAGCGCCAGTGTTCGGATCCAGATCAGTATCTGCCTCGCACACGGACGGGCAGCAGCACAGGGCGAGCACCAACAGGGCGCACAGCAGACGGCACGTCGTCATCATCGTGAGTGTGGTCGTTCAGTGGTGTGGAGCTGATCTGCACAGTGAGGGACATGGAGAGCAACAGGGGAGACGAGAGGTGCGGCAGACACACACAGAGGGCACACCACATGAGGAGAGGGCAGCAGCCATGCATGCACCGTACGCCGCACACCACGCACGACACACACTCCAATCCACGGCAACAGGCACACACACACACACAGCCCTGCCGCAGCACCAACACACAGATGGAGGAGGGAGAAGCAAACAGGAGCGGCACACAAGGCTCCACCGCATGCACATACGGCGAGAGCGGTCCTTCGTGTCGGCACCCCTCACGGAGGGTACGCACACACACAAGAGGAGGTGCAGCGCACACAGCAACACAACAGCAAAGTAACAATGAAAAAGGAAAGAGATCCCCGCACACCACGCGGATTGTTGGTCCACGGGAAGTGCAGCCAATATTCATCACAAAAACAATTCATTTTTCTTTGGCCTCCGTTCATATTCAGCGCACAGCACTTCATGCAGGTCCGGACGCCATCGCAGCAGCAGCCGCACACGCAAAAACAAGAATAAGACGCAAAAGAGGGGAAATGGTGTAGAAGACCGCAGTGCTGCTGTCGCTGTCGGCGGTGGTCGTTGTTCCTTTCTCATTCTTGGTGAATGATGTTGTTGTTAATTCTTCCGGTTGCTTGACTAGGAGTGATGTGGAAAGACAACTGGTGTCCTGACACTCCGTCAATGCCTCCCCTGTCCCGTCGATTTCTGTGCTCGCCGGTGGTGTGGGTGGGCCGCTGGGGTAGGCGAGACGCTGACAGGGCTGCCAGCACCATCTGACTGAGCTTGTTCCGCCGTGTTCTCGTCCCCAGTCCCGCTGCACCAGCTGCTAGGGGCGGTGCAGCGGTCATGCCAGAAGCACCAGCAATGGGCTGGGGTGTCGGCCGCATCAATCAATGGGTGTGTGCCCGCAAGCGACAGGAACTTGCATCGACAGGGACGTCTGCACCGGCGCTCGGGAATGGGGAACAATGACGCCAAGCGGAACAGTGCATGCCACCCCGGAAAATCCGCAAGGCGTATTGGCGCGGGCTGCGTTACTGCCGTGAGCAAAGGAAATGAATGGCGGTGCGAGTGGCGTCCTCATCGTGCGTCCCCTCCGGCCAATCCTCGCGGTAAACCCATTGCCTGAGTACATTGGATTCCGCCTGAGAAGCCAATTAAAATGTTCATTCCTCTGCATTTATTGTACTTGCATTTGTTCACAGTCGCCCACAATGCCTCCAGCGAATACACCTGCGATGCACGGTTAACACAATCCACATTCACTCGTCGTGCACCATCCAACACCATCTTTTCCTTGGAGCTATGAACAACACCGGGCACACACTCCTTTTCGACTATCCACGGCATGCGTCTGCGGTGAGGATCCGGAGAAATTCCCATTCCTTTTGTGCACAAAGTCATGGAGCTGACGCCGTTAAGCGCGTCCTGGCGAGGGCAACAACAGCCCGCCGCAGCACTCACGAATGCCCACCCGTTGCCTCCTCTGCCGAAAAAAAAAAATAGACAATGGAGGGAAAAGCGTGCACAAATGCCCCGGCAAGAAAGGTCAGCACCAGTGGATGAACACTGAAGCCGTGGGTGCATGCTCCACAAATGTCCTTCCTTTTTTATCCGCATTCTTCGTGGCAGAGAAATGACTTGCAACCGCACACCCAAGAATACAAAAGCAAAAGGCAAGCAGCGCAGCCGTTGAAACACACACACGCGCATCGTATAAAACGCTTCATGGAGAGGAACGGAATGCAGACACAAGCGCACACAATCCCCATGGACACCCGCAATCGTGTGTGTTTGTATATTTCCCACTCTTTGGCCCTCGATGCATTCCTGTGCGTGTCTCGCCCCTAAGTCCTACTGCCGTAGGATGCCAATTCCCTGCACAAACACACCTCAGGACGCGGCAGCGAGGTTTCCCAATGACCACCTCACGGCCATGTCTTTTGGATATCTCATGGACCGAGCGCCTCTCGCTGCAGGCCACACCACCCAAAACAGGCAGCACTATGCGCTGAGGAGTTGTGAGGGCAATCGTCCCACCACCGCCACCCAGATCAGGATGATTCTCCCATTTGACACCACACCCTTGAAATGGCCCGGCGTTATTCCCTGCTTCTCCAGTGTTTTGGCCACCACTCGCGCCATTTGGCCCTATCGCATGATCGCGCTGCACCGATGCCAACGACAGCCCAACCCGCAGCGTCCTATTCCTGCCCGTCTCCATAATCATACAGGCATGCTTCAGAAACGGATCCTCGTCCGTCGCGGCGTTGCTCGCAGAGGCACTCGTGCTCCGTTCGCTCTGCGCCGACGCCGTGCTGTATCGTTGCACGCTCCCGGCCCTCCTCGTCATATGCTCAAGGTTCGCAAACAAATGGGCGTCGGGCGTCAGTCCACCGTCTCGGATCAGCTGCTGCTTCCTGGCCTCCGTCAACTCGTCGGTGTTGCTCGCAGCCACAAGCAAGAGGAGAAGACGCAGACGCACTGGCCGGGGCATCGCGGCATCCCCCGCCAGGTGCTGCACGCCATCCAGGTTTTTCCTGAGGGGTTTGTGCCCAACGGCAATGTCTTGTTCCACCTCCCACACCTCCGCCAGTCGCTTCTCCCGGTACTGTACCAAAAGCCTCGCGCAAAAATCGATGTGCAGCGACAGTCTGGCTTGCCTCTCCCAAAACTCCGGCGGAGCCCGCACCGCACTGCCCAACTCCGCAAGATTGGCCTTCGGCTCCACGCCCTGCGCCAATCCCGGGTGATACGCGTGGGGTTTTTTCAGCGCCACCAAAGGCTCCTCCACGCACTGCGCAAGAAAACAATGACGGTAGGAGCACCAGTATTCATCTTCCTCATCCATCAAGTACTGCCGCTTCGAGTCCACACCCAGACGATTCCTACAGGTCCGCTCATACACTTTCTTCCCCAACGGCATCAGGTCATCAAGCAGACACTGACATGTGCGTTGGTGCATCAGCGGCGTCACCGTGACACACCCCCAATCAACGATGATCCGCACCGGGTTGCCGCAGCTGTCGGCGCCCCTAAGTGGAATCCGGCTCGTCGTGGTATTGCCTGGCAAGCCCTCAAAGAAGGTCCCGGCAAGCCCATGGCAGATGCTGCCACTGTTTTTTCGGCAAATGCCAGGCACACCGTTGTTCATGGCGTGAAAAGCCGCCACAAGACGTGACGCCGCAACGTCCACAACGGACTCTCAATTCGCAAACGACAGCGGCGACAGCAGCTGAGTGAACCCATTCTGCATGCTGAGGTGGAGCACCAGCACCTCAGGGGCAGCAAAGTCTAACACCATTTCCTTGGAACGCATCGCCCTCGGCGCTATCCGAGCCCGCGGGAGTTGCTGAGGACTGCGATGCGGGGTGCTCCCCAACGCAAAGACGTGTACATCCCTGTAAGGAACCTTTGCCATCCAATCCTCAACCACGCGGCTCACAGACGCATCCTCCACGGAAAAAAGTAGGGTGCAGGGCTACTCATAATCGGCTGCCGCGGTGTCATGGGGTCCTCGAGTAGCGTCATGTCGTGCTCCATGAGATCATGGAGACGCAGTGAGCAGCTCAGCACAGACGCAGCATGGGCAACGCAGAAAACTTTAAACGATCCATGAACGGCGTTAAGCATCTGATGGAATATATAATCCCGCACACAACCACAAACGCCATTGCTGGGCTCACGCAGCTGCCCGCTTCCTTCAGCCTTGCTCGCACCAACCCGCTCCGCATAATATGTCAAGTAGAATTCACACAGACAATGTGCTTGGATATGTGTGTGTGTCTTGTGTGCGCACATTCCACTTGCACCGTTTTTGTGTATGTGCGTCTCAGAAAATCTAACAAACACACAAGCAATGCCATACTACCATCTGGTGCCCCCAAATCGGCAACCAACACAAGAAGAGCTGTGTGCAACGGAAATACCACCAATTTCAAACACAAAGTTAAACGGAGCCCATGCAGCACATGCATATGGAGAACGGCACCCATTGAAATGGATGTTTTTCTATTGGACATTCAGTGCTGGGTGCAGGCCAAGCAGGAGGAAGCGCAGTCGCCTCGCAGCGCAACGCCGTCCACACCGCAAATCCATAGAGTGTTGGCACGGCGGCAGCAGCAGAGGCAAGCAGAAGCAGCAGTGTCATCACCGGGAGTCGGAGACGTGTCCTGCCTGCCGTCCGTCTCGCTGCTTCGGTTCCTGCCACCGAGAGAAGATTCTTGCGGTCTGTCGGGGCATCCTGGCCGGATCCACTTCTCCTCTGGCGACGGATGCTTCTGGAGAGCAGCTGTGTCTACATCCTTCGGTGGTGTGCCGCGGTCGGTCTCAATGCTCTCCGCAACGGGGACGGATGCCCCTGGCAATCCTTGTTCAGTAGATGCCGGTGAAACCGTCCTGCTCCACATGCTCTCTCCTCACCGTCCCACGGAACCACTGGAAGTAGGCTACCGCTGTTGGCGGATATCGTGCACACCTGCGCGTGGTCACGGCAAATAACGGTCCCTCATCGTAGGGTGGAGTGGCCCACGCAACCGTCGCCCCGTCCGTGCATGGGACACAACGGACGTTACCCTTTTCAGTCAATTCCAGATGCACCTGCATGCCGATGCACCTCAATGCCGCATGCATTGCAGCACTGATTTATTTGTCTCCTCCGTGTCCCTCGAATCCGTCGTGTTGGTGAGAAGCGTGTCCAGACACCACGAAGAGGGCTCATCCCCAGGCATCGCAGACAAATATTCTCCCCTCCAAATAGCACCCTCAATATCCCTCACATCCAGTGCGGGATCAATGATGGGGCAACGGCCCATCGGGCGTTTTGCTGAGATCTCATGGATACTCCCAAACACCAACCACTGGAATACCGGTCCGACGCGCAGCGTTTGACAGGGACACCCACGTCGCAGAGCATGTAGCGATATTCACTCATGTTTAGTGCGGAGCACTTCCTCTGCAGTCGCCGGCGCACCCAATCGGTGCCATCCACTCATCCCTCGCGTGGCGCCGCGACCAGTGCGACTCCAGCGTCCTCCCGTCCCCATCGTCATCCTGCAGCTCCACGCCATCAATTTCGTCGCAGTCTTGGTGCTCACTCGCTGCCATCGCGGCATTCGCCGAGCGCACCACCACCAACAGCGCTCTGCCACGCACACCAGCAGCATTCCTCACCATGCTGCGGCCTGCCAAGTGCGGGCCGTTGAACCCGACAGCATGGGCCAACAGGTGCGCGGCGATGCGTCAGTGAAATAAAAAGGCCGAGCAAAGTTCATGGCGCCAGCGACTGGACGGCCATCCTCCAGCGTGGCGCACCGCAGTGATCACGCAACACCCAACGCTGCAGCCACACACTGCACCATGACAGAATCGGCAAAAACAGCGGAACGATGCCCAGCAGTCACCGTGAACCGACTGCAAACGCTGCCCGTGGCAAATGGGGGCACAATAAACGCACCCTCCAGTGGCTGGACAAGCAGACGATCCTCATGCGGGTTTACACAGCAGCAGGGACAGTCTCCTCAACAAGGATATTACCGTGCGCAGAGGATAGAACACCATCCTCACAGTGGCGATTGTCATTCAATGAATTCATTGCGTGAGACCAGGAGAAACCGCAGTGCCCCCTGATGTCACACGGGTCTGTTGTTGACGTCTTGATGCGGACGGGCACCCATGGGTCCTTCCAGACGCCGCTGCACACCTGCAATGCGTCCTGCACCCTGAGATGCATTCTCCCCACCGTAAACGAGAACCTCGCTGTGGGAGCGCACCACATCGTCAATAAATAATGAATACTTCGGGGTGAAAGCAAGCCATCCGCCGACAAACCACATCACACAAATCATCACAATAGCGGCACCAGTAGCGATGCAGGCCGCAGCGTGACGTGGATCAACGGATACACACCATAAGCCAAAGACAATCTTAATGGCTTTACAAGAATACAAGAGGCTGGCACTTCCTCAACAAAAACAAAATAAATAAAATAAGATAAAAATTAAAGTGTCCGCAGTCAAAGCAACCCAATAATCCACAAAAAAAAAGGTAATGGGTGCACTCAACCGCAACACAAGTAAAACAATAAAAGAAACAAGAAGTCGAAGCGTGGGACGACCAGCGCACACACTCTCATTGCTCCCGTAAAGCAAAACACACACACAGGGAGAGAGAGAGAGAGAGAGGTCGCCCACTCAATGCAATGGAAACAAAACAAAAACAGTTACGGTGCTCCGCCCATGCAGCCAGGCAGGACGGCAGCGGTGCGTGTCGTGCAAAAGAGAGCACCAACGGGACTGCATGGGTGTGCATGCATATATACAATGGGCACATTATGTGTGTGCTTCGTGGGATGAGGTGAGGGCGAGAGTCCATGCAAGGGGACACACAGAGAGTGAGAGAAGGACGAGTGTGTGTGCGAGCGGTGCACGGCTCTCTCTCCCTCACTCTCACGCGGCCACCACCGCAGCCGCAGCCGCACACGCAACAAGAAGAGGCAAAAGAGGGGAGGTGGTGTGGGAGACTGCGGTGCTGCCGTCACTGTCGGTAGTCTTCGTGTTATTTTTCTTTGCCTCGGCGTCGACTGGTGTTTCCTTCGTGTTACTGTGGTTCTTTTCATTTCGTTTTTCTTCTTCTTTCCTTGTGGCGTTGGATTCCGGTGCATTCTTCGGCATCACCTCTGTACTGCTTTTTTCGGCCTCATTGTTTGCAGTATCGGTGGCATCTGAGGTTGATTGCGGCCCTTCTGTTGGATTTGCTGGTGAATCACCCGCTGGCACCCCCGGTGGTGATCCCATTTCTGCTGCTTCGACCTTTGAGGTTTCTGGAGTTTGGGATGCCACCGGTGTTTCCACTTCAGGCGACGGTTGTTCTTGCGGTGTTGAGGTTTGAACGTCCTCCTCACTTGGATCGCCAGTGTATTTCCCACAAATACTGTCAGCTTCAGTAACATGAGATTCACTCGACTTCATACTGTAATAAGCTTCACAAACCTCATTCATCAATTCATGCATACAGCTCTTAAACGCTGACTCATCCAACTTTCCTCCATTCGTACTTCTTTCCTCGCATGTCTTATTGTTCACAGGATACCAAGTTAAAACCATATTCTCACCCTCAAGACTTCCGTCACTAATAAGACCATCGGCTGCCTGCACCGCACTACTGCACCACAGCACGCAGAGGGCACACACCAGCAGCACACGGCCAGTCATCATCATCGCCATCACTTCCGTCACTTGCGTGTAGTCTTCAGCACAAACTAACTCCCCGTCAACGCAGAGCAAAAGCAAAAGGAGAGACAAGTCACACAGCCACCGCACAGTCACAAATGGCAGCAGCCCAGAAGCAGCAAAGCACACACCATGAGGCAGTTGAAATCAGTGAAAGGGCAAAAACACACACAACGCCCCGCAGCAAGTAAACAGAAAAAACACACGAAGCAATTAAAAAAAAAAAAAACGAAGGTAAACAAACAGCAATAAAGTAAAAAATGTAAAAACACACAAAAACAAGGGGCTGCACAGTATGGCTCCAGCGCGCACGAACCCATCCTCAAATGTGATTCCAGGCAAACAGTTGTATGCGTGCCATGCATACGAGTGTGTCTGGGATGCGTTCAACGTGATAAATGTGGAAAACAACACGGAGCACACAGCAGGGCAACAGAAGCAAATGAAGCAAAACACAATCATTTTTTTCTCGTATTTATTTACATCGGACCACAGTGGACGCACACAAATTCCCGTGGTTGAGTGCTGGCACGCACAGCCCGCATACACCTCTTCAGCCCACAGTGGTGTACGCCAGCGCGGATACGGCGAGCAGCAGCGGGGCACACACCCACGCAGAGCTGCTGAGGCTGCCGTCCATTTCGCGCAGACGTGACGGCGCGTGGGTGGTCGTCGTGGTCGTAGTGGTTGGTGCCTGTGTTGTACTCGTGGTGGTCGTTGTTGGTGCGGCGGCCTTCTTTTGTTCATTTGCCGTAACGGTATTCGTATGTTCTGTCCGTTCATTAGACTTACCACCATCTTGACCCTGTGTATTACTGGAAGTATTTTGTGACTGTGGTTTTCCGGTTATTGTATCCGTTTCCTGTGACTGACCCGTCCCTCCCCATTCTTCGTTATTCTCTGGTGGAGAAGGAGTTGTACTTGGCGATTCCGTTTCCTGAGCTTGTTTCCCTGGCGAAGACGTCGTTGGATCGGAACCTTCTTCATCTTCATTAGCATCTGTCGCGCCCACTGACGGGCAGCAGCACAGGGCGAGCACCAACAGGGCGCACAGCAGACGGCACGTCATCATCGTGAGTGTGGTCGTTCAGTGGTGTGGAGCTGATCTGCACAGTGAGGGACATGGAGATCAACAGGGGAGACGAGAGGTGCGGCAGACACACACACAGAGGGCACACCACATGAGGAGAGGGCAGCAGCCAGGCATGCACCGTACGCCGCACACCACGCACGACACACACTCCAATCCACGGCAACAGGCACACACACACACACACAGCCCTGCCGCAGCACCAACACACAGACGGAGGAGGGAGAAGCAAACAGGAGCGGCACACAAGGCTCCACCGCATGCACATACGGCGAGAGCGGTCCGTCGTGTCTGCACCCCTCACGGAGGGTACGCACACACACACAAGAGGAGGTGCAGCGCACACAGCAACACAAAAGCAAAGTAACAATGAAAAAAAAGGAGAGATCCCCGCACACCACGTGAATTGTTGGTCCACGGGAAGTGCAGCCAATATTCATCATGTAAACAACTTACATTATGTTTACTCATCTTTGTTTGATGTATGCTTTTACAATAACGACTGAGTAGCGCAAGAGCCGTCCGTACAAAAGTGGCAAGTATTCCGTCGAAAACGGCCGTCGTGCACGCTGGGGAGTCCAAAGAAGTCGCAGTCCATATTCTCAACGACGGGGCATTACCACAGTGGATGAAGCGGAGTCTACCGTGGTACGTGGGGGATAAGCAGCACTTGGCGTCTGTAATAGGGCGGTGTCGGAAGGGCCTGGCCCGTCTCGAGTTCCCGCGTTTGTGCTTCCTGCGTGTCCTGTCTGCTGGCGTGCTTGGTTCCTTCGGTGGCGACCTGCGCGCGAGGCGCCTGTTAGGAAGACGGTGAAACAATCGCGGCATCCGCATGTGAGGCCACTCAAACTATCGGAAGGCCAGGCCGAGCACGTCGGCATCTGCCGTCATATTGTGGACGAGCGCATTCTGCGGCAGGTTGGGCGGGAGAACGTCAATCCGCCGCTCGCTGGTCAGCAAAAATTTGCGGCGTTCACTTCTGGAGGTTCCGGCGGAGGCAGTGGCGGGCCGATCTCCTCGGTGAAGAAAGGACGGCGCCACCGACACAGGGTTCCTTGTGATCTGCAGGGCGCGTGCCGGTATGCCGAGGAGTGGGCAGGAGTCGCATCGCACCTGTGCGCGGTGCCGCCACTCAAGGAACGATGTCCGGTTCAACACCAGGAATAGAGGCCTCGCCACACCGATAAACGCCTGTCATGCGGTGTGCGCGCCTTCCTTTTCCTCCTGGGCATCCTTCCAGTACAGTCGCCTGACTGCAACGAGGAAGCCCACCTGCCAGGCATTGACGCAGTCCTGCGGGAGGGATCGTGCCATGACGGCATCAGCGTCCGCTGTCACGTTGCGTGGGATTCCGCAGTGTCATGGGAAAATACGGAGCCAACAGTGCGACCTCAATCCACCAGTGAAAGCGGTACGGTGCAAATCTCCTCGGTGACGTCGTCGCGCACCGCCAGCGGGCCAAGGCGGAGCGACTCCATCACCGAGAGGGAGTCTTTGGCGGCAGGAACTCGTGTGGGCGATTGGGATGCTGCCAGACGGGGAACTGGGAAGCGTCTGTGGCCATGCTGAGTGACAGGACACTCCGCTCGGCAGGAGCATGCAAAGCTGCCGGCAGCTGCGCGGTGAGGCCGCACAGGGAGCTCGGCCATCCGGGAAGTCAAGTGGCAGCGCAGCGGATCCATATGCATGTTGAGCGAGAGACGACAAGGCGTCCACCGCCAACACAGTTGCCAGCGACTAACAAGACGTTGAGCATGAATAGGACACGTATGCCCGCACTGCCGTGGGCACGGACAGCGACCCCGATTCACTCAGCAACAGTGATCTAATGCCTCTGGATGGTACAACAGTTACGCCTGAGCCCAGCACAGCCCTAGCAAATGCTGAACGAGTGCTAATGTGTCGGGTGGCGGTGATGCCGCACAGGATTATTTGCGCACAACGTCTGGGAAACCAGAGATCCCATCGGAGCACAACGCAGCATCACTTGTGCACAGCGGCTTTTGTGAGCACGGGCATTTCACGAACTTGTTGGCCATGGCTGAAATTGGTGACATCACCGTGCATGGGTGTGTGTCTCGGGTGTTGTTGCTTCTGCTTCTGGGGCTGTGAGGCACTGCGGCACTCTGCTGAAGTGTGAGGGAGGGTGGAACTGCGGCTTTTCGTGCAACAATAACTGTGCAGCTTGCCAGCATTAACCACTGAGTTTTGTCAATAATTTAAGTTTTTTATTTTCTTTTATTTATTTATTTTTGCTGCTTTTGTCCTATTGGAATTATCGGCATCCCTGTGTTTTTCTGCCAATGCTCGTTTGCTGCACACTGTCATGAGTGACGTGCTTCACCTTTTTGTTTTGTTTTTTGCTCACACGCGGTGCCGACCCTGCGGCTGTGCGTCCCACGGACTGCACAAGAGGAGGATTGGAGAGACAGGCCGGATGCCGCAATGAAGTCTGAAGAGCGTTTTGTGTGGGCTCACGGAACAGTACGATCTTTTTTTGCTTTATTCAGTCCATGCATTACGTATACACAAACCAGTGGTCGTTTACATTTTGCTGCTTGGCAAATAAAATAAAAGTCGTGCCTGATCGTTCTTTTTTTACTTTTGGGAGTTTCGCTGGACTCTCAAATCTGTTGTTGTTTTTTTTTTACTGCTTTTTTAACTTCTGGTTTGCAGGGCGGTGTGTGAGTTCTGCAATTGTACTGATTCCAACTGCCTCATGGTCTGTGAGCTTTTGCTGCTGCCATTTGTGAATGTGCGTGCGGTGGCTGTGTGAATTGTCTCTCATTTTGCTTTTGCTCTGCGTTGACGGGGAGTTAGTTTGTGCTGAAGACTACACGCAAGTGACAGGAGTGATGGCGATGATGATGACTGGCCGTGTGCTGCTGGTGTGTGCCCTCTGCGTGCTGTGGTGCGGTGCTGCGGTGCAGGCGGAGGGTGATGGTGTTACTGAACCACAAGATGAGCCATCGAGGGGTTCACAGTCTGCATCTAGGGGCGGCCATGAAGAAAAACTGAATATACGAATTCCAGTTGGTGGAGTGTTGAACACCTCAGAAGAACCGTTAGATGCGCAAGACTTAATGAGGGACAGCCCTCAAAAAAATTCTGTCAAACAACCACCAACAGATAATGGTGGGGCGGCAGGAAAAGAAGAAAAAGTAGAGGCAAAGAAAGCGGAAGATAAGGTAACAGGAAGTGATGGAGAAGAACAACCAAAAGATCATTCAGATGAAACGCAGGAAAGCGATGGCCCAAAAGAAAACGGAAGGAACCCATCTCCAACACCAGCAGACAAAATGTTGACCAGTGGAGATAAAACAGCAGAACATGCAGGACAGACGGGCCAAGCAATAAGAGCGCCACAATCACCAGAAACTGATGGAACTCGACCCGGCGGCAGTTCTCGAGGTGACTCTTCAGTTTCTCCTCTTTCTACGGCTGGCATTTCTTCATCTTCTGCCATCGATGCCCCATTTGTTCAGAGCACGCAACCTTCAGAAAAGGGTCCACAGTCGGAAGCAATGTCTCTTGGAACCGCATTGCCCAACGAGCAGCCAAAGGAGAGATCAGAATCCAAAGCAAACCAGGGCTCCTTTACTTCAGAAGAAGCCGCAGAAAGTCTAGATGATAGTGGGGATGCAGTTGAAAAGGAGAAAGAGAAGGGAGACGTCGGACCGAAAGCCACTACAAGCCTATCTTCTACTACCAGCTACCCACCAGTAACACAAACAACTCCACGACCATCATCTGCAGAACCATCACCAACAACAACGGAACTTCAAGCAGGAGAAGAAACCTCAACAGAAAATGTCACCATCACCAAGAGAAATGACACGGCGACACCTGGCGACAGTGACAGCAGCACCGCGGTCTCCCACACCACCTCCCCTCTTTTGCTTCTTCTTGTTGTTGCGTGTGCGGCTGCTGCTGCGGTGGTGGCCGCGTGAGAGTGAGGGAGAGAGAGCCATGCACCGCCCGCACACACACTCGTCCTTCACTCACTCTTTCTGTGTGTGTGTTTCCCCTTCCATGGACTCTCGCCCTCACCTCACCCCACGAGGCACACACATAATGTGCCCATTGTATATATGCATGCACACCCATGCAGGCCCGTTGGTGCTCTCTTTTGCACCACACGCACCGCTGCCGTCCTACCTGGCTGCATGGGCGGAGCACCGTAACTGTTTTTGTTTCCATTGCATTGAGTGGGCGACCTCTCTCTCTCTCTCCCTGTGTGTGTTTTGCTTTACGGGAGCAATGAGTGTGTGTGCGCTGGTCGTCCCACGCTTCGGTTTTTCTTTTATTGTTTTACTTGTTTTGTGGTTGAGTGCATCCATTCCGCGTGTGTGTGATGATATGAGGAACTTGCATGTGTAATATTCGCTTGCTTCTCTCTGCCGTTGCTTTATTTGCACTCTCTTGTGCCGCACAGCTGCTCTGCATGTATAGGCGCTGACAAACACACAAGCACAAGCACATGCACACACACGCCATGTCGCACACAAGTGGGCAGCCCCTGCACTGCTAGAGGAGCTCTCAGCGCGCTTTGGAATGTCGCAGCGGGCACAATTGGACTCGGTGCATTGGCGCCTGTGGCTGCCGTTGTCGACGCTCCGGTTCGCTCTGTTGGAAGTGCCGGCGTGGTCGTGGGGCGGCGAGAGAGCAGCGGCGGACACGGTGACCTCTACGCATTGAGCTCACAGTAACTTCCTTGGCCAGTGGCAGTGCGGATGGAACGGTCATAATGATCGCACCGCCGGCACGCTTGTTGTCGAGTTCCCGAAAGGAGAGTAGTGAAAGAAGGTCCATCCGCATGACTTTTTGCATCTCCGCTTCAGGGCTGCGCATCACAATTGGGGTTGCCGTGCGGTTATGCAACAGGGTATGATCTGCTGGGAGAGCGCGCTGTGCGATGCTCCTGCATCTGGGACTGGTGCTGTGTCAGTGGTGGCTTTTTCGTGGATGGTCACACAAATATTGCGACACCACAAGGAGAGCAGACCAAACACCTCGCGTGTGGGAAGTGTTGCGCCTGGTGAGTACTCTGTGCGACGGTGATGGACGTTCTCTCGACGACGGATTCACGGATTGTCCATTTGGTGGAGTCGGTGCGCATGCTGTGTGTATGGCCGCCTCTGTGGTTTCCTGTTACTCCGTTGCGTGGGCCACATTCTGACGCATTACTGGCCTAAAGCCATTTTGTTTTTCTTACTCTTCTTTTTCCTTTGTTTCCCTCCTCCCGCATCCAGGCTGCACTACTGCACTGCTGCTGCTACTCACACGAAAACAAGAAATGCATTTTACTCAACTCATGCGCCAGCCACGCCGCGCCACACCGCTTTTGCCACTCGTGGTGTTGCTGCTGATGTGATGCGCCAGTGGGTGTGTTGCTGCTGCACCCGCCACACAATACCGCTTTGGGTTTGACGTGATGATGAGGAGGAACGGCCCGCTGTTGACTGCGGTGGTGCGTGAGGTGCCGCGCAAGGGACAAGGCGCCATGCAGGCGTACACCGTCGCCACACAGGATGACGACAGTGGCTGGGAGCCGATCCGCATTGCGGTGTCCACGGAGCATCTGGAGAGGTACGAACAAGAGGAAGTACTGCGAGGAGGGAGAGGATGAGTGCTACAATGCATTGGGGCAAAGGGTGTCATGCAAAGCAGAGCATTTCCTGACGGAGGCAAAGAAACAATTGTGCACTGGAAAGATTCTTCCCGGTGCCGTCAAACTGCACGCTGAGCGACTACTTGTGAAACCCACTGGTGGGACGATAACTGTACCGAGGGCTATGAATGGACCGTGCAGCCATTTTACGGTTCCTACCAGGCACAAGAGTGACGGTGTGCCGAATGCAGATTTTATCATCTACGCTGCTGCTAGGCCATCGGGCACGGATAGCAGGGCTGTGTGGGCGGGCACGTGTAACACATTGACAGACTTTTGCCCCTACATTGGCGCCATGAACTTTGACCCGAAGTACATGACTGACACGGCGTGGAGCGTTCGCGTTGCCGCACACGAAATTGCGCATGCACTTGGGTTCAGCCAGGAGAGCATGAGAGAAAAGAGTCTGGTGAAGAAGCGAGAGAGAAGTGTACGTGGGACGCACCGCAGGATGGTGGCAGGGAAGCACGTTCAGGAGAAAGCGAAAGCGCACTTTGGTTGTAAGTCTCTCGAGGGCATGGTGCTGGAGGATGAAGATGGCCCTCGGGAAAAAGAAATCCCTCACTGGAAGGGACGCCACGCGCGGGACGAGCTGATGGTCCCCACAGTTGGTGCCGGCTACCACACGGCTCTGACGATGGCGGTGTTTGCGGATATGGGATACTACCGCGTGAATTGGAGGATGGCGGAGCCGTTGAGCTGGGGCAGCCGCAGTGGCTGCGACTTCCTGGAGAAGAAGTGCTATACAACCGATAATCTTGCCGCCAAGTATCCTCACATGTTCTGCGATGCTAAAGACACAGAGACGCTTCGCTGCACCTTCGACCGCCGTCACGTTGGGATGTGCACCGCAAGCATCGTTGAAGACAAGGGGAGTCTGGTGGATAAGGACATTTGCCCTGTTGTTTCTTTGGAATTTCACGAAATATCGTCTGGGACAACGTGCAGGACGCGCTCGGACGAAAATGTGGATTATCTCCCTTGGTCGCTGACTGGCGGTGGCTCGTGGTGCCTGGACGCGGAATTACTGGAGACGAAGGACGGTGATGGCCATAAAAGCGTCAAGGGAGTGTGCGCGCAGGTGTCGTGTGAGGAGGGCACAGTGAGGGTGAGGCTCCTCGGCAGCAGTGGGTTTCAGCCTTGCCCTGAGGACACTGACATCCCAGTGACGTTGAAATATTTTCAGAAAGGTGGGAGGATCAAGTGCCCCACGTACGGCGAGGTGTGCACCTTTGCCGCGAACGGCAGCAGTCTTGTCATTCCGAGTGCGTTGGTGGGTGGACAGGGTGACGAGCAAGAGTAGGAAGCAGAGGAGTCGGCGGTTGGTTCAGGGTCGCCTTCTCCGGAGGATACTCGTCCACAGTTGTCTCCTGTGGCGTCTGGTGCCTCCATTGAAAAGGAGCCTCCCGGTGCTTTGGCTGCGGGTGTCGCTGGTGGTGGCCTTCATGCCGGTCCGAGGGGTGATCCGGGGGTGCGGACCGAAAGTGAGGACAACACTCAGCGGCGAGGGAGGAGACCTGGCAGTGGAAGCGAGGGAGCCAACAGAGCCTCCGGCCCCGAAGCTTTTTTTTGCGCCATCACCTGGCGAGGACGTTGCACGAGCGGAGGGCGACCCGCGGGCGGATTGCCCAGCGGTGATTCCCAGTGCCTCCGCGCCTGCCACTCCGATTCCGTCCGTCAACAGCGACGATTTTCAGGCGATACCCGATGCGTTGGTACGGCAGGCCGACAGTGATGGCGGTGTGGCTGCTGCTACTGCTGGCCTCATTCCCTTTGTGCTTCTTGTTGGGGTCGCTGCGGCGGTAGTGGTGGTGCCTCTTTGAGCAGTCGCGGCGGCTGGGCGCAATCAAACTGCGGCAGGGCGACAGTATTTACTTGGCACATTGGCCCCGCACTCAAGATGTGCAAAACCGTAGCAATAACACTATAGTACACTCACTGCATTCCCCATGTCCTTTTTTTCTTGCGGGTGATGGGCAAAATGACCGGTCTTTTATTGCATTGTTTGTTATTCTGGGAAAAGGTGTTTTTTATTATTGCTTAGAGGGTCTAACTTCCGTGAAAACTGTGTGTGAACGAAGTAACATGAAGAAAAAAGACAGTTCCCAGCACCACATGTATACACGCGTTTTTTGATGCGATTGGGACGAAGGGAAACCACCGTACTCTAATCATGAGTAAAAAGTAAAGGAAATGTGCTCCAATGGAGGCGGGGTCGTGCCAGTAGCTGTTTCTCTGAAGGACAGGGACGACTGCCTCTGCCTCCGTAATTGGTGCATGCGGCTTTATCTTTTACACTTTTGTTTGTTTTTGTGGATTTGTTTTTTTTTTGTGTGTGCGTCATTGCGAGAATGTGGAACTCAAATAATTTCTGTGCTTTGGCTTTTAATCTGCATGCGCCCTTTTTATTTTTCTGCGTTCCCGATTTTTTGCATCCGTTTTTGATTGGCTGTGTTTTTTTCGGGTGCTCTGCTGCACTGTGGGTAGTGTGTCTTACTTCCTTCTGTCCCTGCTGTTCTGATTGGGAAAAGACGCTGTGGGTCAGGGTGCATGGCTCCGTGGTTGCGGCACTATTTGTTGTGGTTGCGTTGGGGCAGCCCCGACAAGACTGCCAACGTGTGGCTCCTGGGTGTCTCATTGGGCTCTTTTCCGTCTCCTGCGCGATGGACTCCCATCGCCGGCGCACCCTTTCGTGCGGTGGCGTCAGCGCAACAAGGTGGCAGTTTTGTTGTTATTGCTGCTTCAGCTTTTTTGTGTTTCCCTCTGGTATTGTGAGTTGCGGGTGTCGGATGTGGCGGCAATGAGCCGAAGATAAGGAAGGAGGAGGACGGTGCGTGCGTGCGGGAGGGCCCTGCGGTGTTGGAGCGGTGCGCACTGTTTGCGGGCTTGATGCGTCCCTTTGGTGCATGGCGTGTCTTGGTGTGTCCCTCTTGCCGTGTGTGGTGCCAGCCGGCTCTTCACGATTGTGGCAATGGCGTGTTGACAGCTGTGTTTGGGTTGGCGTTGGATGTTCCACCCTCTGGGGCTACGAGGGCGTATGTGTCACAATGAGCGACACCAATCGCGCACGACGCCTGGTCTGCAGGCAAGTGACGCACCGATTGCCGACGCGGCGCGGCCCTCTTGTCTTTTCGTTCCTCTGGTAGCCTACAGTCTGATGTCTAGCCGTATTGGTCTCCTCTTTTTTCACTCCTTTTGTGTGTGACCGCATGCACTGACCACAACAATTGTACAATATAAGTATTACAGAGTGCAGGTGTGTGTGTGTGTGTATGTGCCTGTTGCCGTGGATTGGAGTGTGTGTCGTGCGTGGTGTGCGGCGTACGGTGCATGCATGGCTGCTGCCCTCTCCTCATGTGGTGTGCCCTCTGTGTGTGTGTCTGCCGCACCTCTCGTCTCCCCTGTTGCTCTCCATGTCCCTCACTGTGCAGATCAGCTCCACACCACTGAACGACCACACTCACGATGATGACGTGCCGTCTGCTGTGCGCCCTGTTGGTGCTCGCCCTGTGCTGCTGCCCGTCCGTGTGCGCTTCAGATTCTCCGAAAGTTCAAGCTCCTTCCCAAAAAACCACGACGACCAAAACAGAGTCACCGCGGGATAATAATGAGAATACGATTGAAAATGATTTACGTGTCACCAGTCATTCATCCACTTCTTCAGAGTTAGGGCTACAGCCGTCCGCTCCGTCAGGCTCGCCAGGTTCCGGTTCCGTTTCAGAACAGAGAACAGATGCCGGAAAGGGACAGAGTTCGACCGTTCCGCGTCCGCAATCAAGTGATGCGGGCAACACTTTACCGAAAGACGATAAGAAAGTCGATACAGGGACACAAATTCACATGGATATATCCACGGACCAAACAGATCAGGAAGCTGAAGCTTCTGCCAAGAGGACCACGACGACGACGACTACACAGGCACCAACTACCACGACCACCACCAAGGCACCAGAGGCACCAAGTATTACGACTACAGAGGCGCCAACCACGACGACCACCCGCACACCGTCACGTCTGCGCGAAATGGACGGCAGCCTCAGCAGCTCTGCGTGGGTGTGTGCCCCGCTGCTGCTCGCAGCATCCGCGCTGGCGTACACCACTCTGGGCTGAAGAGGTGTATGCGGGCTGTGCGTGCCAGCACTCAACCACGGGGATTTGTGTGCGTCCACTGTGGTCCGATGTAATTAAATAAGAGAAAATAATGATTGTGTTTTGCTTCAGTTGCTTCCGCTGCCCTGCTGTGTGCTCCGTCTTGCTGCTCACTGTATCCGTCACGTTGAACGCATCCCAGACACACTTATATGCACGACACGCATACAACTGTTTGCGTGGACGCATGCTTGCATGTGGATGCATGCACAATGGCGCCATACTGTGCGGCTCCTTTTACTAAAGTTTTTTGTTTCTTTTTTACTTGTGTTTTTAATTGTTTTGTTTTCTTTTTTTCTTGCTGATTAATTACTGAAGGACTGTGCATTTGCCTTTTTTGTCCTCCCACTGATTCCAACTGCCTCATGGTGTGTTGCTGCTGCCATTTGTCACTGTGCGGTTGCTGTGGCGTGGCTGTGTGACTTGTTTCTTTTTGCTTTTGCTCTGCGTTGACGGGGAGTTAGTTTGTGCTGAAGGCTACACGCAAGTGACAGGAGTGATGGCGATGATGATGACTGGCCGTGTGCTGCTGGTGTGTGCCCTCTGCGTGCTGTGGTGCGGTGCCGGCTGGGCTTATGCGGGAGACGTTGACAACAACAACGCAGTTGGTGATTGCATGGCGTCGGGAGTTTTGGGTGTGAATCGGTTGCGTGTGCCAAGCGTATGTGGTAAGGTTGTGATCTCGCTGCCCTCGCGTATGGTCTCGTTCATCACCGCCGCTGAAGCCTCGACTAACGATGATGCTTCTGATATTATCGGAGGTAATCCAGACTCACCTTCAGGTGCTGCTGCTGCCGGTTCTGTTTCTGGTGGTGCAGGTGGAGCTGGAGGTAGTGGAGGAGGCGGTGGAACTTCTGGT
Organism: Trypanosoma cruzi; assembly: GCF_000209065.1. Classification (NCBI taxonomy): domain Eukaryota; phylum Euglenozoa; class Kinetoplastea; order Trypanosomatida; family Trypanosomatidae; genus Trypanosoma; species Trypanosoma cruzi. The sequence continues at coordinate 104,403 of NW_001849570.1, read as the reverse complement.
GGCAGTGGCAATTCCGCTGGCGGAAGTGACGGTAACAGCGACACAACTGAAGATCCTAAAGGTGTTGGTGGTGGTTCTTTGCAGTCTCCTCCTTCAGTTGACCCTAATTCATCTCGCATTCCCAATGAGGTTGGTGAGTCACAGAACACAGAAGTTTCTTTATCCCCTGAGGAGAAGATATCTCCTGAAGCAGCTGCGGAGTCGGGACCAACAGCGTCTCCAGGGAATACAGCACCCAAAAGTGGAGACAGCGGATAAATCGAAACCCAAAGAAGAAGAGAAAGAGCTCTCCGTCACACAAGCAGCAGCACCAATTTTAGTTAATGGAAAGGCTTCAACTGGAGAACAGAATCCGCACAATGATGTGGGGAAGGTGGACCATTCCAGCAACCAAACACCACCGCCAGTACTGCCATCGGCGGTGACATCACCAGCTCCATCAAAAGAACCGGCACCTCCAGCAACAGAACCATCACCAAGCGATGGAAGCATACCAGCACCAAATGTCCCACAGAATGCAAAAGATCAAGAACAAAAAACGTCAGTGTTATCAAACAAAATGACGTCCAATGCACCGGAAATTCCTTCAGAGGATAATGTGGTACAGCAACAAGGTCAAAACACAACCACAGAGGAATTGATGGAAACTTCATCTCGCGGCAGTCAAGCGGAAACAACAACATCATCCATATATACAAGTGGCACTGGCGAAGCCCAGAGTACGGCGGATGCGGATGATGCTCAACGGCCCAACCCCAGTGAATCACAGAACGATCTTGAAGGCAGTGATACCCAAGCAGCTCCCACAGCCAGTGAGGTAGCACCTCAATCAGCAATAACACTCACCACCGCTCAAAAAAATGATACGGGGACGCCTGGTGACAGCGACAGCAGCACCGCGGTCTCCCACACCACCTCCCCTCTTTTGCTTCTTCTTGTTGTTGCGTGTGCGGCTGCTGCGGCGGTGGTGGCCGCGTGAAAGTGAGGGAGAGAGAGCCGTGCACCGCCCGCACACACACTCGTCCTTCACTCACTCTCTGTGTGTGTGTCCCCTTGCATGGACTCTCGCCCTCACCTCATCCCACGAGGCACACACATAATGTGCCCATTGTATATATTGCATGCACACCCATGCAGGCCCGTTGGTGCTCTCTTTTGCACGACACGCACCGCTGCCGTCCTGCCTGGCTGCATGGGCGGAGCACCGTAACTGTTTCTGTTTTGTTTCCATTGCATTGAGTGGGCGACCTCTCTCTCTCTCTGTGTGTGTGTGTGTGTTTTGCTTTACGGGAGCAATGAGAGTGTGTGCGCTGGTCGTCCCACGCCTCGGCTTTTTGTTGTTTTGTAAATTTAATTTTTTTTTCTGCTTGCATTTCAATACTTTTTTCAAATTCATTTTGTGTTTTTTTTTCTTCTCACTCCAAACATCCCTCTTTTCTTCTTTTGCTTTTGGGGGCAATCAATATGGACGTTTCTTTTCTTTTCTACTCTTCCCTCTTTAATTGTTTCTTCTGCACTCTTCCTGTGAGGGGTGCCGTGTGTTTCCCGCCCAACTGCTCCGCCCGCACACCCACCGACACGCTCATGACGACGGCCCTGTGCGCCTCGCCTGCTGCACGCATGAGGAGGGGCCGCGACGAACGGCGCGCTGAGGGAGCCGTGACGTGTGGGCGTGCGACGAGGGCCTGTGGAGCGGAGCACACATTTCTTTCCCTCTTGTTTTGTTTTCTTGCGGCCAGGGCGGGCAGACACCCGCAGCGCCACGCACACACAGCCACACCCTGCCGCCGTGTTGTTTGCTTTTTTTTTTGTTCTTCTTTTTTTTGTGGATGTGTGTGTGCTGCCACCGTGCGTGATTGTTGAGGTTGTGGCCGTACCGCATGCATCGCTGCCATCCAGCTGTGCCTCCTGCTGTTCTGATGTGCCTCCCTGTGCTCCTCCTCTTTGCAGCTTCTCCAACAGACACCCACACACATAAGTACTTGCACAGTGCTCTGCAAGAATGTATTTGCACTGCCGAGTACGTGCGTTGCTCGGTGTGTGCTGGCGCGTGACGGACGGTGCCACGATGGCCTCCTCTGGCGATGACAGTCGCTGTGTTCTCGGCACACACCCACACACTTCCTTGTCTCTCTGTGGGAGTGATTGCGGCAGCAGCGTGGTCTACGGCAGCGGCAGCTGGTGTCTTGGAGAGGGACGAGGCGCCGAGGAACAAGAGGGCGAACCTGCTGGACGAGATTACGATGGCGGATGAAAGCTGTTTCGTTGCCTGTGCTTCGTACATTGCTAAGAGTGCGCCGTGTCGCCGCCTGACGGGATGCCTGCACTTGGCACCCCTCGAGGCATTGTGTTGTTTCATTCAGTGTGATGTCACAATCATAATGGCAGCACCTTTCTTCACCGGCTCCGAGTGTGACAATACGAATGACGGCAAAGAGAGCGATGAGGATTATGGGTGAGGACTTGCACCGAGGGGCGGGTTATTTGCGTGTCTTTGCACACGAATCCTGGGAGGGTTTGAATGCCGTCTCCACAATTCCCGGCCTTGCGGAACCGTTGGCTTTCGCGCTGTCACCCACCGTAATTAGTGCCCCATGCGTTGAGGCTGATCCATTTACCGTGGAGTTCACGCAGCAGCTCTCGAGTGTTTGTGCTGCTGGTCCCGCGTTGGCCCTTTCGCATGTATTTCAGCGTTGCCTGGCGGATGATTTGATGTCTGTGTTGTCCAGGCCGCCGCCTCCAGTTTTCTTTTGGTGCCCAATAAGAAACACTTTCCGTTGCGGTGGATATTTATTTGCGTGGCCGTCGATGCCTGTGACGATGCTCAACGGGTGTGTCTTTTGTTTGGTGGGCACGAGGGAGACTTCGGTGTGTGCCGACGCCTCCGCGAAAGTCTTCGTTGACGGATCGAGGCGAAAATAAGGGAGGTCTGTCCGCTGCATCTCTCAAGGCAGCTGCGGGGCACTCCGGACGCACAGAGTGAATGGATGGATGCCGCGCAGCTGGGGAGACCAGTTTTCTTCTCCGCCCTCCGTTGCCGGGGGAATCGAGAATCCACAGCGTCACTGCCACCTGCATTTTACTGCTGGGGATCGACTGTTCTGAAGTTGCCCGTCTAATGTGAATTCCAGCGTCAGTGCAGGAAGACGCTTTCACGCATTGCGAGTAGTTGCTCCAGCCTCGAGCTCATCAATATCCACAGCAGGGAGCAATGCATCTTGGTGGCCGGTGACGTTCAGACGAGTTTGTTTCACTTCACCCGCCTCGTGTTTGTGGGGGACACTGCGCATCGACCCTCCCCAACAGTCCCACCACCTTCACTTTCCCCCGCCGACCGCTGCCATCTGCTGACGGTACAGTTGCTTGGCTCCGCCAATAATGCGCTTTTGAAACGTCCTCTCCGCACTCTGCAGGATTATTGCCGTGGAGGAGTTGATGGCATATGGTGCGGGTGTGGCGTCGACGGAGTCATCCACGCATTGTCTTAGAAACATGACTTTGAGTCGTGTCAGTCACGCCGTGTTTCCTTTTTTCTTGCTGGGAGTCTTGTGGGTGTGTTTGGGCCCTTTTAGGAGCCTGTGTAGAGAATGATCGCGGGAGAGCTGGCTGCCTTAATGAATGTATATATATATATATACACCCTGATAGAACGAATATACACTTCTTTACGACACTTTTCTACCGTATGAGTTTTGGGAAGGCCACGACTTTAGGGAGCCGACAGCGGCCGGATAATTTTTATTTTTATTTTTACCATCGCACCCACCCCCTTTTGGTTCCCACCACGCGGCGGGGTCTTGTGGCCGCAGGACCCCAAAAGTCTGCCACGTCGTAAGTAATAAATAAATATATGTATCCTATCCGAATAGAGTGGGCGGGCCACGATTGTGGCTAACGGATGGTATGTATATATAAACATGCGTTTATTTGCCTCGTGTTGAACTTTAAGGATGTGGTGAACCCACTCTTATTCCGTTGATCCCTCACTTATTTCTATCGTGTTTGGTTTTTATTTTTGAGAAACTCAGGATTCGGGCAGCGGCCCAGAAGATTATTCTTTATTGCATCACCTTACCAAAGAGAAGCAGGAACAACACAAACCGAATTATTGGCTGCACCAACACAAGAAACATTCACAAGAGGAAAATAAATAATAATTGTGCATCCTGCAGAAATCCCCACACACGATCCAGGCATGAAGGTTTGCCCTTCGCAAAACAAAACAAAACGCATGCAGACATCTGCCAACATCCAAACAGAAAAGCAAATAAATGGTTGCTTGCATTATTCCATTCCTTGCGCTTACTTTTGGGTGTACGGCTGCTGCTGCGATGGTGCCCAGGAGTGCATGAAGTGGTGTGCGCTGAGTATGAACGAGGGCCAAAGGCAACTGAATTGTTTTTGTGATGAATATTGACTGCACTTCCCGTGGACCAACAATCCACGTGGTGTGCGGGGATCTCTTCATTTTAATTGTTACTTTGCTTTTGTGTTGCTGTGTGCGCTGCACCTCCTCTTGTGTTTGTGCGTACCCTCCGTGAGGGGTGCCGACACGACGGACCGCTCTCGCCGTATGTGCATGCGGTGGAGCCTTGTGTGCCGCTCCTGTTTGCTTCTCCCTCTTCCATCTGTGTGTTGGTGCTGCGGCAGGGCTGTGTGTGTGTGTGTGCCTGTTGCCGTGGATTGGAGTGTGTGTCGTGCGTGGTGTGCGGCGTACGGTGCATGCCTGGCTGCTGCCCTCTCCTCATGTGGTGTGCCCTCTGTGTGTGTGTCTGCCGCACCTCTCGTCTCCCCTGTTGCTCTCCATGTCCCTCACTGTGCAGATCAGCTCCACACCACTGAACGACCACACTCACGATGATGACGTGCCGTCTGCTGTGCGCCCTGTTGGTGCTTGCCCTGTGCTGCTGCCCGTCCGTGTGCGCGGCAGGTGAAGAGGAAGAAAATAAAACCGAACAAAAAACCGTTCCAAAGGGTGTCGGGAAAGAGGGACCAGGTCAGGAAACGGATCCGCTTCTTACAACTCCTCAGCCACAGACAAGAGAGGAGGGGGATGGGAGTGAGGAACAGGAACCAAATATGGCGCTTCATACGTCACAGGAAACGGGTACAATAAAAGAAACAGCAGAGTCACAAAATACTTCCAATAATACACAGGATCAGGAACAAGAAGATGGGCAATCCACTAAGGAAGAGACTGAAAATACGAACACTAACACGTCAAATGAACAACACAAGGAATCAAATGCACCAACAACGACCACGACGACAACTACTACAACGACGACGACCACCACCACTGCGCCCGAGGCACCAAGTATTACGACTACAGAGGCACCAACCACGACGACCACCCGCGCACCGTCACATCTTCGCGAAATGGACGGCAGCCTCAGCAGCTCTGCGTGGGTGTGTGCCCCGCTGCTGCTCGCCGTATCCGCGCTGGCGTACACCACTGTGGGCTGAAGAGGTGTATGCGGGCTGTGCTTGCCAGCACTCAGCCACGGGGATTTGTGTGCGTCCACTGTGGTCCGATGAAAATAAATAAGAGAAAATAATGATTGTGTTTTGCTTCACTTGCTTCCGCTGCCCTGCTGTGTGCTCCGTGTTGTGTCCCACATTCTTGACGTTGAACGCATCCTAGACACACTCGTATGCAAGGCACGCTCACAACTGTTTGCGTGGACGCATTTCTGTATGTGAGTTCATGGACACAGGATCCATTTGGTGCAGCTGTTTGTTTTTAATCTTTTTTACTTTATTGCTGTTTGTTTACTGTTTTTTGCTTTTAATTGTTTTTTTTTATGTTTTTCTTTCTGATCAATTATTGTGGGGCTGTGTGTATTGTTTTTTTTTCTTGCCCTTTCACTGATTACAACTGCCTCCGGATATGTGCGCTGGGCTGCTTCCATTTGTCACTGTGTGGTGACTGTGTGTGGTTTTGTGACTTTTTTTTTTTTTTTGCTCTGCGTTGACGGGGAGTTAGTTTGTGCTGAAGGCTACACGCAAGTGACAGGAGTGATGGCGATGATGATGACTGGCCGTGTGCTGCTGGTGTGTGCCCTCTGCGTGCTGTGGTGCGGTGCCGGCGGTAGATGTGAAAATTTGGGAACCCTTTCTTTTGAGCCTGCAGTTGAAAACCCGATAATTGCGCCGGCCCCCCAAAAAGGCAGTGATTTGCCAAAAAGTAATGAAGTTGAAGACCCAAAACCTTTAGGGGAAGGTCAAAATCATGATTCAGCGACTTTGCCGGAGAAAGAGACCTGCAAGAATGATTCAACTAAGTCGCCGAAGTGCACTGAGGGTCCTGAAGTTGTAAGTGCTTCTCCTTTGGATCCTGTTGGCCAAGCCATACATCGTGAAGTTGATAACCGCGTGAGTCATACTCCCTCAGAAGTGGATACGAATAGGGAAAAACAGGAAGTACAGGGAAGGACTCAGGATGGGGAAACATTACTGCAAGATCCAGCGAAACAAAAAGAATCCAAAATTACGATACAAGAAGATCATTCATCCTCATCTTCACCATCAAAGGCAAACCAGGAGACAGTGAGTTCAGCAGATATCTCTGGTGTCGGCATTGGCACAGTGCAGAGAGATAATATGCAGAATACGTTAAATGATAACGATGGCAGCGAAGGTCGAGCTTCACAGCCTGACTCCGCCAGTGGTAACACTCAGACCTCTGTTGATGAGGACACTTCTTCAAATGGCGGCGCACCGCAGGTCAATACTGCTGCCGACACTGACAGCGCAGGATCCTCAACAACAGCACTCAACAATACCGATACAAAAAGGAGAATTCTGGCGGTGGTGACAGCAGCCTTGCAGCCTTACCAGCTGTGGGGACCAACACTGCCACAACCAACACGAAAACCACTCAAGATGCGAGTGAATACAACAAGGACGGCGTCAAGCTATCCACCGAAGACGTGGAGCAGAATGCTTTCAAAACCAACTCTACAGCGAATTCAGGCTCAACAGAAACCGCAGCAGCCAACAGTGAAGTGCCCACGGCAGCAAGCAACGCCACACATATAGCAAGCAATACAGAGACCACAGCAGACGGTGACGGCAGCACCGCGGTCTCCCACACCACCTCCCCTCTTTTGCTTCTTCTTGTTGTTGCGTGTGCGGCTGCGGTGGTGGCCGCGTGAGAGTGAGGGAGAGAGAGCCGTGCACCGCCCGCACACACACTCGTCTTTCACTCACTCTCTGTGTGTGTGTCCCCTTGCATGGACTCTCGCCCTCACCTCATCCCACGAGGCACACACATAATGTGCCCATTGTATATATGAATGCACACCCATGCAGGCCCGTTGGTGCTCTCTTTTGCACCACACGCACCGCTGCCGTCCTGCCTGGCTGCATGGGCGGAGCACCGTAACTGTTTCTGTTTTTTTTCCATTGCATTGAGTGGGCGACCTCTCTCTCTCTCTCTCTCTCTGTGTGTGTGTTTTGCTTTACGGGAGCAATGAGAGTGTGTGCGCTGATCGTCCCACGCTTCGTTTGCTTTTTAAATTTATTGTTTTACTTGTGTTGTGGTTGGGTACACCCATTACTTTTTTTTTTTTGATTAGTGGTTTGCTTTGACTGCGGATGTATGATTTTCTATTTCATTTTTTCTTCTTTTTCTTTTGATCGACTGGGAGTATTTCTTATCCGTGTCACGCTACCAAGTTTTTTTCTTTGACATACGCCATGCGTCCGTTGATCCACGTTAACCCCGCTGTCTGCATCGCTACCGGTGCTGCTATTGTGATGATCTGTGCGATGTGGTTTGCCGGCGGATGGCTTGCTTTCACCCTGAAGTATCCCTTATTTCTTGACGATGTGGTGCGCTCCCACAGCGAGTTTTATCTCGTTTACGGTGGGGAGAATGCATCCCAGGTTGCTGGATGCGTTGCAGGTGTGCAGCGTCGTCTGGAAGGACCCATGGGTGCCCGTCCGCATTAAGACGTCTACAACGAACCCGTGTGACAGCAGGAGGCACTGCGGTTTCTCCTGGTCTCACGCAATGAATTCATTGAATGACAATCGCTACTGTAAGGATGGTGTTCTATCCTCTGCGCACGGTAATATCCTTGAAGAGGAGACTGTCCCTGCTGCTGTCAAACTGCATGAGGATTGTCTGCTCGTCCAGCCACTGGAGGGTCCGTTGATTGTGCCTCCATTTGCCACGGGCAGCGTTTGCAGTTGGTTCACGGTGACTGCTGGGCATTGTTCCACTGGTGTTGTCAATTCTGACATGGTGCAGTGCGTGGCTGCAGCGTTGGGTGTTGCGTGATCACTGCCGTGCGGCACGCTGGAGGATGGCCGTCCAGTCGCTGGCGCCATGCACTTTGCCTGTCAGTTTCATTTCACGGACGCATCGCCACCTGCATCGCCGCGCACCTGATGGCCCATGCTCTCGGGTTTGACTGCCCGCACTTGGCAGGCCGCAGCATGGTGAGGAATGCTATTGGTGTGCGTGGCAGAGCGCTGTCGGTGGTGGTGGACTCGACGAATGCCGCGATGGCTGCGAGTGAGCACCAAGACTGCGACGAAATTGATGGCGTGGAGCTGCAGGATGACGATGGGGACGGGAGGATGCTGGAGTCGCACTGGTCGCGGCGCCACGCGAGGGATGAGTGGATAGCACCGATTGTGTGTGAGCTGCTGCAGAGGAAGTGCTCCGCACTGAACATGAGTGAATATCGCCACATGCTCTGCGACGTGGGTGTCCCTGTCAAACGCTGCGCGTCGGATCGTTATTCCCGCGGTCGCGGTTGGTATTTGGGAGTATCCATGAAATGCCAGCCAAATGCCCGATGGACCGTTGCCCCATCACTGATCCCGCACTGGATGTGAGGGATATTGACGCCATTATTTGGAGAGGAGAATATTTGTCTGCGATGCCTGGGGATGAGCCCTCTTCGTGGTGTCTGGACACGCTTCCCAACAACACGACGGATGCAAAGGAACCCTGAAGAAACGTATTTTAGTGCTGCCTTGCGTGCGGCATTGAGGTGCCTCGGCATGCAGGTGCATCTGGCAATGACTGAAAAGGGTAACGTCCGTTGGTCTCATGCACGGACGGGGCGACGATTGCTTGGGCCACTCGACCCTACGATGGGGGACCGTTATTTGCCGTGACCACGCGCAGGTGTGCACGATATCTTTCACCAGCGGTGGCCTACTTCCAGTGGTTCCGTGGGACGGCGAGGAGAGAGCATGTGGAGCAGGACGGTTTCACCGGCATATACTGAACAAGGATTGCCAGGGGCATCCGTCCTCGTTGCGGAGAGCATTGAGACCGGCCGCGGAAAACCATCAAGGGACTTAGACACGGCTGCTCCCCAGAAGCATCCGTCGCCAGAGGAGAAGTGGATCCGGCCAGGATGCCCCGACAGACCGCAAGAAGCTTCTCTCGGCGGCAGGGACCGAAGCAGCGAGACGGACGGCAGGCAGGACACACCTCCGAATCCCGGTGATGACACTGTTGCTGCTGCTTGTCCCTGTCCGCTGCTTCTGCTTGCCTCTGCTGCCGCCGTGCCAACACTCCATCGAGTTGCGGTGTGGATGGCGTTGCGCTGCGAGGCGACTGTGCTTCCTCCTGCGTGGCTCGCACTCAGCACTGTACGTCCAATAGGAAAAACATTCATTTCAATGGGTCCCGTTCTCCATATGCATGTGCCATGTCCGCTCCGTTTTTGTGTTTGAAATTGGTGGTATTTACGATGCACACAGCTCTTCTTGTGTTGGTTGCCGATGTTGGGGGCACCGTATGGTAGTATGGCATTGCTTGTGTTTTTTTTATATTTTCTGAGACGCACACACACAAAAACGGTACGAGTGGAATGTGCACACACAAGACACACACATATCCAAGCACATTTTCTGTGTGAATTCTACTTAACATATTATGCGTGGCGTGTTGGTGCGAGCAAGGCCGACGGAAGAGGGGAGCTGCGTGAGCCCAGCAATGGCGTTTGTGGTTGTGTGCGGGATTATATATTCCACCAGGTGCTTGACGCCGTTCATGGATCGTCTAAAGTTTTTTTCTGCGATGCCCATGCTGCGTCTGCGCTAAGCTGCTCACTGCGTCTTCATGACCTCATGGAGCACGGAGTGACGCTGTTCGAGGACCCCGTGACACCGAGGCAGCCGATTATTAGTAGCCCTGCGCCCTACTTTTTTGCTGTGGAGGATGCGTCTGTGAGCCGCGTGGTTGAGGATTGGATGGCAAAGGTTGCTTACAGGGATGTACACGTCTTTGCGCTGGGGTGCACCCCGCATCGCAGTTCTCAGCAACTCGCGCGGGCTCGGATAGCGCCGAGGGCGATGCGTTTCAAGGACATTATGTTAGACTTTACTGCCCTGAGGTGCTGGTGCTCCACCTCAGCATGCAGAATGGGTTCCCTCAGCTGCTGTCGCCACTGTCGCCACAGACTTGAGAGTCCGTTGTGGATGTTGCGGCGTCACGTCTTGTGGCGGCTTTTCACGCCATGAACAACGGTGTGCCCGGCATTTGCCAACAAAACAGGGGCAACATCTGCCATGGGTTTGCCGGGACCTTTTTCGGGGGCTCGCCAGGCAATACCACGACGAGCAGGATTTCACTTAGGGGCACCGACAGCTGCGGCAACCCGGTGCGGATCATCGTTGATTGGGGCTGTGTCACGGTGACGCCGCTGATGCACCAACGCACATGTCAGTGTCTGCTTGATGGCCTGATGCCGCTGGGGAATAAAGTGTATGAGCAGACCTGTAGGAATTGTCTGGGTGCGGAATCAAAGCGGCAGTAATTGATGGGGAAGATGTGTATTGGTGCTCCTACTGTCATTGTTTTGTTGCGCAGTGCGTGGAGGAGCTTTCGGTGGCGCCGAAAAAAACTCCACGCGTATCACCCGGGATTGGCGCAGGGCGTGGAGCCGAAGGCCAAGCTTGTGAGGTTGGGCAGTGCGGTGCGGGCTTCGCCGGAGTTTCGGGAGAGGCAAGCCAGACTGTCGCTGCACATCGATATTTGCGCGAGGCTTGTGGCACAGTACCGGGAGAAGCGACTGGCGGAGGCGCGGGAGGTGGAACAAGAAATCGCCGTTGGGCTCAAACCCCTCAGGGAAAGCCTGGATGGCGTGCAGCACCTGACGAGGGATGCCGCGATGCCCCGGCCAGTGCGTCTGCGTCTTTTCCTGTTGCTTGTGGCTGCGAGCAGCACCGACGAGTTGACGGAGGCCAAGAAGCAGCAGCTGATCCGAGACGGTGGACTGACGCCCGACGCCCATTTGTCCGCGAACCTTGAGCATGTGACGAGGAGGGCCGGGAGCGTGCAACGATACAGCACGGCGTCGGCGCAGAGCGAACAGAGCACGAGTGCCTCTGCGAGCAACGCCGCGACGGACGAGGATCCGTTTCTGAAGCATGCCTGTATGATTATGGAGACGGGCAGGAAGAGGACGCTGCGGGTTGAGCTGTCGTTGGCATCGGTGCAGCGCGATCATGCGATGAGGACAAATGGCGCGAGTGGTGGCCAAAACAGTGGAGCAGGGACAACGCCGGGCCATTTCAAGGGTGTGGTGGCAAAGGGGAGAATCATCCTGAGCTGGGTGGCGGTGGCGGTGGTGGGACGATTGCCCTCACAACTCCTCAGCGCATTGTGCTGCTTGTTTTGGGTGGTGCGGCCTGCAGCGAGAGGCGCTCGGTCCATGAGATATCCAAAAGGTATGGCCGTGAGGTGGTCATTGGGGAGCCTCGTTGCCGCGTCCTGAGGTGTGTGTGTGCAGGGACTTGGCACCCTACGGCAGTAGGACTTAGGGGCGAGACACGTACAGGAATGCATCGAGGGCCAAAGAGTGGAACAGATGCAACCACACACGATTGCGGGTGTCCATGGGGATTGTGTGCGCTTCTTCCTGCATTCCGTTCCTCTCTATGAAGTGTTCCATACGATGCGCGTGTGTGTTTCAACGGCCGCGCTGCTCGCCTTATACCTTTGTATTCTTGCGTGTGCGGTTACGGGCCATTTCCATGCAACTAAGAAGGCGGTTAAAAGAGGAAGGACATTTGTGGAGCATGCACCCACGGCTTCAGTGTTCATCCACTGGTGCTGACCTTTCTTGCCGGGGCATTTGTGCACGCTTTTCCTTCCATTATCTATTTTTTTTTTCACAGGAGGCAACGGGTGGGCATTCGTGAGTGCTGCGGCGGGCTGTTGTTGCCCTCGCCGGGACGCGCTTAACGGCGTCAGCTCCATGACTTTGTGCACAAAAGGAATGGAACGTTCTTTGGATTCTCACCGCAGGCGCATGCCTTGGACGGCCGCAAAGGAGTGTGTGCCCGGTGTTTTTCATAGCTCCAAGGAAAAGATGGTGTTGGATGGTGCACGACGAGTGGATGTGGAATGCGTTGACCGTGCATCGCAGGTGTATTCGCTGGAGGCATTGCGGGCGGCCGTGGCCAGTTACGAGTACAATACGTCTACCGGAAGAACATTTTTAATTGGCTTCTCAGGCGGAATCAAATGTACTCAGGCAATGGGTTTACCGCGAGGAGTGGCCGGAGGGGACGCACGACGAGAACGCCACCAGCACCGCCATTCATTTCCTTTGCCACGGCAGTAACGCAGTCCGCGCCAATACGCCTTGCGGATGTTCCGGGGTGACATGCACTGTTCCGCTTGGCGCCACTGTTCCCCATTCCCGAGCTTCGGTGCAGACGTCTCTGTCGATGCAAGTTCCTGTCGATTGCGGGCACACACCCATTGATTGATGCGGCCGACACCCCAGCCCATTGCTGGTGCTTCTGGCATGACCGCTGCACCGCCCCTAGCAGCTGGTGCAGTGGGACTGGGGACGAGAACACGGCAGACCAAGCTCAGTCAGATGGTGCTGGCAGCCCTGTCAGCGTCTCGCCTACCCCAGCGACCCACCCACACCACCGGCGAGCACAGAAATCGACGGGACAGGGAAGGCATTGACGGAGTGTCAGGACACCAATTGTGCTCCCACATCACTCTCAGTCAAGCAACCGGAAGAATTAACGACAACATCAGTCACCAAGAATGAGAAAGGAACAACGACCACCGCCGACAGCGACAGCAGCACTGCGGTCTTCTACACCATTTCCCCTCTTTTGCGTCTTATTGTTGTTTTTGCGTGCGCGGCTGCGGTGGTGGCCGTGCCTGCATGAAGTGGTGTGGGCTGAATATGAACGAAGGCCTATGGCAACTGAATTGTTTTTGTGATGAATATTGACTGCACTTCCCGTGGACCAACAATCCACGTGGTGTGCGGGGATCTCTTATTTTTATTGTTACTTTGCTTTTGTGTTGCTGTGTGCGCTGCACCTCCTCTTGTGTGTTTGCGTACCCTCCGTGAGGGCTGCCGACACGACGGACCGCTCTCGCCGTGTGTGCATGCGGTGGAGCCTTGTGTGCCGCTCCTGTTTGCTTCTCCCTCTTCCATCTGTGTGTTGTTGTTGCGGCAGGGCTGTGTGTGTGTGTGCCTGCTGCCGTGGATTGGAGTGTGTGTCGTGCGTGGTGTGCGGCGTACGGTGCATGCCTGGCTGCTGCCCTCTCCTCATGTGGTGTGCCCTCTGTGTGTGTCTGCCGCACCTCTCGTCTCCCCTGTTGCTCTCCATGTCCCTCACTGTGCAGATCAGCTCCACACCACTGAACGACCACACTCACGATGATGATGTGCCGTCTGCTGTGCGCCCTGTTGGTGCTCGCCCTGTGCTGCTGCCCGTCCGTTTGCGTGACGGCGGATGGTGAAAAAAATGTTGATGTCCCCGTTCAACCGCCGGTTCAGCCAGGGGTGCAAACTCCGAGCAGTACGCAACTGCAATCTGATAATTCCGGTGTGGCGGGGTCACAAAGTAATTCCGATATAACACAGGGACAAAATCAGGTAGCTGGCGGAGGAGGAAGTGAAAACTCCCTTCTAAGCCCTCCAGCGCCAACGGGAGAAAGTGCTGCGTCCGGCACGAAAGGGTCCACAGATCCGGAAGCCGGCAGGACACAGGAACCAGATACAATGATCGGAGCCGGAGTGTTACAAATACAGCCCGGAGATGCAGAGTCACCGGATTCGAGGACCGTTACAGCGCCAAGTACGGCCACTACGGGAATGTCACCAACTCCTCCAAACGAAATGGAAAACAATTCAGCAAAAAACATCAATGTGTTAACTACGACCACTACGACAACCACAACGACGACCACGACTACAGAGGCGCCAACCACGACGACCACCCGCACACCGTCACGTCTGCGCGAAATCGACGGCAGTCTCAGCAGCTCTGCGTGGGTGTGTGCCACGCTGGTGCTCGCCGCATCCGCGCTGGCGCACACCACTCTGGGCTGAAGAGGTGTGTATGCGGGCTGTGCGTGCCAGCACTCAACCGCGGGGATTTGTGTGCGTCCACTGTGGTCCGATGTAAATAAATAAGAGAAAATCATGATTTTGTGTTTTGCTTCATTTGCTTCTGCTGCCCTGCTGTGTGCTCCGCGTTTTTCTACACATCCGTCACGTTGAACGCATCCCGGACACACTCATATGCATGGCACGCACACAACTGTTTGCGTAGATGCATGTTTGTGCTGGTGTATGCGCACTGGGGCCATTCGGGTGAAATTTTTGTTCGGTGTGTTTTTAATTCTTGCTTTTTTTCTTGCTGCTGATTTTTTACTTTGGTTTTTTTTTAATTGCTTTTTGTGTTTTTCTTGTTGTTAAATTATTACGGGGCGTTGTGCGTTTTTTGACTTTTATTGGTTTAATGTTTCTCATGAAATGCGTGCTGCTGGTGTTTTTTACTGTGCCGTGTCTTTTCTTTTTGCTTTCACTCTGCGTTGACGTCTTGTTAGTTTGTGCTGAAGGCTACACGCAAGTGACAGGAGTGATGGCGATGATGATGACTGGCCGTGTGCTGCTGGTGTGTGCCCTCTGCGTGCTGTGGTGCAGTAGTGTGGTGCAGGCAGCCGATGGTTTTATCAGTGACGGAAGTGATGAGATTGGGGAAATGGTCTTAACTTGGCATAATGAGTTTAATAGGACATGCAACGAACAAAGTACGAAGGAGGGAATTTTGGATGAGTCAGCGTTTAAGAGCTGTATGCGTGTTCGCATGAAGGAGGTTTGTGGCAGTGATGATGATGGCATGTCGAGTACATCTCATGAGCCTGAAGCTGAAGAGATCTGTAAGAAGTACGCTGGCAATACAGAGGAGCACGTCGAATCCTCAACACCGCTAACCGAACCGTCGCATGATGCGGAAACACAGGTGGCAACACCAAATTCGGAAACACTGAAGGGCGGTGCAGCAGAAATGGAATCAACACCGGGAGCACCAGCGGGTGATTCACCAGCAAATCCAACAGAAGGGCCAAAATCAACCTCACCTGCCACCGATACTGCAAATAGTGAAGCTGAAAAGGACGGTAAAGAGGTGATGCCGAAGAATGCACCGGAATCCAATGCCACAAGGAAAGGAGAAGGTGAAGAAAAGCACAGTAATACGAAGGAAACAACGGTCGACGCAGATGCAATGCAAAATAACACGACTGCCGAAAATGACGGCAGCACCGCGGTCTCCCACACCACCTCCCCTCTTTTGCCTCTTCTTGTTGCGTGTGCGGCTGCTGCTGCGGTGGTGGCCGCATGAGAGTGAGGGAGAGAGAGCCGTGCACCGCCCGCACACACACTCGTCCTTCTCTCTCTCTGTGTGCGTGTCCCCTTGCATGGACTCTCGCCCTCACCTCACCCCACGAAGCACACACATAATGTGCCCATTGTATATATGAATGCACACCCATGCAGGCCCGTTGGTGCTCTCTTTTGCACCACACGCACCGCTGCCGTCCTGCCTGGCTGCATGGGCGGAGCACCGTAACTGTTTTTGTTTTGTTTTCATTGCATTGAGTGGGCGACCTCTCTCTCTCTCTCTCTCCCTGTGTGTGTGTTTTGCTTTACGGGAGCAATGAGAATGTGTGCGCTGGTCGTCCCACGCTTCGGCTTTTTTTTTTGTTTTATTGTTTTATTGCTTTTCTTGTGGTTGAGTGCACCCATTACCTTTTTTTTGTGGATTATTTGCTTGCTTTGACTGCGGACGCCTAAATTCTCTTTTTATCTTATTTTCTCTTTTCTTTTGAGATATTGTCAGTGTTTCTTATCCTTGTCAAGTCATTAAATGTTTTCTTTTACGTACAGCATGTGTCAGTTGATCCACGTCACACCACGATCTGCAGTGCTGCTGGTGCCTCTGGTTGTGATGATGTTTGATGTGCCGGCGGGTGCTTTGCTGCCAGCCTGACGTACTCCTGCTTCTCTGACAAAGCGATGCGTGCGGACAGGGCGAAGTCGATCCCGGCTGTGGTGAGGGACGTGCCTTTTGGATCTGAGGGTGCGTCGCAGACATGCACCGTCATTGGGAGGAATGGATGGGCGCCCATCCGCATCAATGTGTCGACAAGGGACATGGATGGTACCAGGAAGTATTGCAGCTCGGAGCGGTATTACGCAATGGATTCATTGGTGGCAATTGCGAGTGTGAAGGTGACGTTTTTCTATGTTGAGAAAAGGGAAGTATTTGCTTCGTTATACTTTGCGGTCACTCTTCGTTAATGGCCCGAGGGCTGTCCGTAGCGATGTGGCCGGTTTTTCCGTCTTGAACGATGCTGTCGTGCGAGAGGTGGTGTTCCCAAATAGTCGGATGCTCAGTTGTCGAGGACGGCGGCATTCCCACAGCGTGTGCGGCAGGGCCTCCCGTGGATTATCGGGGGCACAGCGGCTGGTGGGGTTGCAGCGGAGGAGTGGCTGAAGGGCTACGGCTTTCATTGGAGCTTGCAGAGGTGCGTTGTCCGTTTTTTGCTCGTTGATACGCTTGACATTTTCGGTGGCGACCTGCGCGTGAGGCACTTGTTGGGAAGACCGTGGAGCTGTCGCAGAATCCACGTGTGAGGCCTTCTGCAACGATTGGAGTGGCAGGGTTAGTGCGTCGGCCGTGTGCCTTCATATTGTGGACGGACGAGAAGACGCTGCTGCAGCTTGGGCAGGGCGACGTTGATCCGCTGCTTTTCATTCTACGAGGAGGTGCCGTGGACACGCCAGGTGGAGGTTCCGGAGGAGGTCGGGGCGGTCCTGCCTCTTCAGTGTGGGAGGGCAGCACCACCGACATAAAGGGTTGCTTGTGATCTGCAGGGCGCGTGCCGGTCTGCCGAGGAGTGGGCAGGAGGACGTCCATCAGCCGCTTGCTGGTCGGCAAGGAGTGGCGGTGCTCACGTCGGGAAGAGGTTGCGGCGGAGGCAGAGCACAGACGCGGTCCCAACAGCACCGCAGCACAGCCGATCCCAGAGGGCAGGGACGTGGCGCCGCCATGCCTCAGGGCATCACAGGCCTTGGCTCGAGAGGGCACCAAGCTGTTTCGCACGGACCTCCAGCACCATGGAGAAGCCACGGTGGAGGGCATAATTGCGGTCCTCCCGTTTGCGGAGCACTTCAGCTCGGGGCAGGCTGCCGCTGCAACACACTCGGCCTGCTACATTCCGTCCGTCCAGGTTCCTGTGGGACTGTCACGGCTGCCACTCGTACGGTGCCTCGGTGCATCTCCAACCATGCGGTCACAGTGGCCAGAGGTGTTCCACACGCCGAGGTGGAAGCATCACAGTCAGCTTCACGCAGGGAAATGGCATCATGTTTCCGTCGTGGCAGCATGCCTGCCTGTCGCGGGATGCCGTCCTCCGTCCCTGCAGTGTGGGATGGCAGATGGTGGTCCGAGTCCATGTGAACGGGTGGACGTCCAGAGAGAGACACGCAGTACGCGTTGCGCAGTCACGTCGGGAAACGATACACTGCGGCCGCTGATCCGCGTTGCCCGTGCCGGGTCGTCGGATAGCCCAAATTCCATGCCGCTTGGGGTGGCGGCGAGGTCCTCTCCTGCCGTCGTGGATGGTGAGCAACCGTCCCGCAGATCAATATGTGAATTCAGGTCGCAAATAACCGCTGCAGGACCTAGGCGACGAATGGTGCACGCGAAGTGAGCAGCGTGAGCAATTGCCGTGGGAAGGCTGCAGAGGTTCACCACGTACATGCTGGGGCAGGCCGGTGGGCACACGCGGAAGGCGGTGGTCTCCAGGCAGTTGGTGCCACGAGCAACAAGCGCTCGCACGGCAAGGTGTGGCGCACCAAGAAGGCCACGCCACCGGCACGCCCACTGCACTTCTGGTGGAAGACACCGCAGCCAATGAGCCTCGTCGCTGGAGCACTCTCGTGCCTGCACTCCTGCAGAAGAACCATGCCGGGATGGTGCTGCGCCAGTCGAGCAGCAAGGGCAATCCTGAGGGGCGAAGGGCCTGAATTTATGAGCTGCGAGAAACCTACGAGGCCATACTCACCGGGGTTGCGGCTCTTGCGGACACCACCGCAGCGGGTGATGCCGACGGAGTGACCGCAATGAAACAACTGTGCGGTTCTGTCAGTCGGGCTGCAAGAAAACCGCCTCGCCGCTCCACAACTGACAGTGCAAAAACAACGAGGAGAAAAGAATCCCAAGAGCTGGCAACTTCACGCATGGCGGGCATCGTGCAGCCGTGTTGCAATCACTCCCACAGAGAGACAAGGAAGTGTGTGTGGAAGTGTGTGCCGAGAACACAGCGACTGTCATCGCCGGAGGAGACCATCGTGGCACCGTCCGTCACGCGCCAGCACACAATGAGCAACGCCCGCAACCAGCAGTGCAAATACAACGAGGAGAGGAGAATGATCCCAAGAGCAGTCAAGACCTTCACGCATAGCGGGCATCGTGCGGCCACGTCATCATTCCAGCACGGAACGCAAGCCAGAGTCCTGCGGTTGCCAAAGCAGTCATGCAGACCACTGCGCAAATACTTCCGTGTGTGATGGAGCAGGAAAGAAGAGGAGCACAGGAAGGCACGTCAACTCAGCAAGAGGCACAGCTGGATGGCAGCGATACATGCGGTAAGGCCTCAACCTCAAAAATCACGCACGGTGGCAGCACACACCCATCCAAAAAAAACAAAACAAAACGAAAACAAAACAGGAGAAAAACACGGCGGCAGGGTGTGGCTGTGTGTGTGGCGCTGCGGGTGTCTGCCCGCCCTGGCCGCAAAAAAGCAAAACAAGAGGGAAAGAAATGTGTGCTCCGCCCCACCGGCCCTCGTCGCACACCCACACGTCACGGCTCCCTCAGCACGCCGTTCGTCGCGGCCCCTCCTCATGCGTGCAGCAGGCGAGGCGCACAGGGCCGTCGTCATGAGCGTGTCGGTGGGTGTGCGAGTGGAGCAGTTGGGCGGGAAACACACGGCACCCCTCGCAGGAAGAGCGCAGAAGAAACAATTAAAAGAGGGAAGAGTAGAAAAGAAAAAAGAACGTCCATATTGATTGCGCCCAAAAGCAAAAAGGAAGGATTGGGAATGGGGAAGTAAGAGATAAAAAAAAAGTAGAAAAAAAAAAACAATAAAAGCAAAAAAAAAAAAATTTTAAAGCAAAAAGTATTTTAAAACAGTTATGGTGCTCCGCCCATGCAGCCAGGCAGGACGGCAGCGGTGCGTGTGCTGCAAAAGAGAGCACCAACGGGCCTGCATGGGTGTGCATTCATATATACAATGGGCACATTATGTGTGTGCTTCGTGGGGTGAGGTAAGGGCGAGAGTCCATGCAAGGGGACACACACAGAGAGAGAGAAGGACGAGTGTGTGTGCGGGCGGTGCACGGCTCTCTCTCCCTCACTCTCACGCGGCCACCACCACAGCAGCAGCCGCACACGCAACAACAAGAAGAAGCAAAAGAGGGGAGGTGGTGTGGGAGACCGCGGTGCTGCCGTCACTGTCGCTAGTTGGAGTCGTATCATTTGCAATAGATGTGGTTTTTATTGGTCATTCTTTTTTATTGTCATCTTTATTTCCATCATCTTGTGCTGCTTCTGGTACTGCATCAACACGTGCTGTATTTGTATTGGAAATCTCCTCTTCAGTAGCCTTGTCAGGGCCATTACTGGCGCCAACACTTTTTGCTGATGAGCGTGATGTTGGAGTTGATTCGGCATGGCTGTCAGATGTTCCATCCTGTTGTTTGTTTGTGGTGAGAACACTGTCTTCTTTTCTTGACTCATTCCCTGACTCCAGGCCGCTTTGGGCTTTCTGTACCTGTTGCACTGAAACGACATCTGCAGAGCCGAGGTCTTCATTTTTTACTTGTGGCGTTGCTGCTGGTGCTCTTTCCTTCTCGCTGCCATCCTCTCGTTCACGTCGTTGTTTTTCGTCTGGCACTGCGGCACGAGATGCGGAACCACCGTTGGAATTCTCCGCATTGCCCTCGTCAGCGTCATTGGTGAGAGCATTATCGTCATCCGCCGCAGAAGATGATGAAGTTGTTTCCTCCTGACCCTCGGTTGTCGCATTTTGTGTGGCATCTGTTGTTGGTATGTTGCCCTGTTTCAGAAGAACGTCGGCTGGCTGCGTGCTTTCTGTGTCCTCCTTTGCTGGTAACGATGCGGTGTGAAATGATTCCCTCGATGATGGAGCTGCTGGAGCGGTTTCCTTAACTGGTGTTTCTGGCAGTAGATCCTCTAATCGTCCTCCTTCTCCTGGCACAGTTCCTGCACTTCCTGACGGTTTGGAGTGTGCCACTGGCACTGGTTGTGTTGGTGTTGCTGCTTGTTTTTCTTTGCCAGGTGTATTTTTTTGTTGGTCGTCTCCTCCTGTTCCGCTGGCTTCAGACAATCGAGAAACTTCAGAGGACAACTCAGAGGAATCCCCTCCCGGAATGCCAGCGGCTCGACCATCACGTGAAGGAAGCAATAAACCAACCGCTTCCGGCTGAATCTCCGGCACATTCATCGTCTGGGAGTTCGTTAGATCTGAATCAACTAATACTTTTTTCTCGAGCTCACTGTTGTTTTCATCGCGAATTAATTCGCCTTCAACCTCTGACTCGTTCTGTTTGATGACGGGCAATTCTTCAGGCTGCAGTTGTTCTGATCCCAATCCGGTTCCTCTTCCTGCACCTCCTTCTGACAATTTCTCTGGATCCCCCAATGATAATTCCTGTAAAGAGCCTTGCGTTTTCTGGCCCGGGAGTGGTGGAGGAGCTCCAACGGAAATAACTTCGGGAGGGCCATCTTCAGGATTCTCTGCGACCAGAGCATACCGCTGAGGCCTCCAACGACGACGGCCATCCACAACGGCATGCAAACTCTCCATTCCCTCACGCAGGCATTCCTCAACGGCGGACACATTCGCACGGCCTCCCGTCCTCCTGCTGACCTCCTCCGCGCATTCCCTCCGCAGCTGAGCGCGCCACTCCACAACCAAATACTCATCCACACCGGGCGCTACATCAATTCCAGGTTCCTCGGTCTCAGCAACTCCATCAATACCGCTCCACAGCACGCAGAGGGCACACACCAGCAGCACACGGCCAGTCATCATCATCGCCATCACTCCTGTCACTTGCGTGTAGCCTTCAGCACAAACTAACTCCCCGTCAACGCAGAGTGAAAGCAAAAAGAAAGAGACACGGCACAGTAAAAAACACCAGTAGCACGCATTTCATGAGAAACATTAAACCAATAAAAGTCAAAAAACGCACAACGCCCCGTAATAATTTAACAACAAGAAAAACACAAAAAGCAATTAAAAAAAAACCAAAGTAAAAAATCAGCAGCAAGAAAAAAAGCAAGAATTAAAAACACACCGAACAAAAATTTCACCCGAATGGCCCCAGTGCGCATACACCAGCACAAACATGCATCTACGCAAACAGTTGTGTGCGTGCCATGCATATGAGTGTGTCCGGGATGCGTTCAACGTGACGGATGTGTAGAAAAACGCGGAGCACACAGCAGGGCAGCAGAAGCAAATGAAGCAAAACACAAAATCATGATTTTCTCTTATTTATTTACATCGGACCACAGTGGACGCGCACAAATCCCCGTAGCTGAGTGCTGACACGCAAACGGACGGGCAGCAGCACACAATTCTTCAGCCCAGAGTGGTGTACACCAGCGCGGATACAACGAGCACCAGCGTGGCACACACCCACGCAGAGCTGCTGAGGCTGCCGTCGATTTCGCGAAGATGTGACGGCGCGTGGGTGGTCGTCGTGGTTGGCGCCTTTGTGGTCGTCGTCGTCGTTGAAGTGGTCGTCGTGGTCGTAGTTGGTGCGGCGGCCTTCTTTTGTTCATTTGCCGTAACGGTGTTCGTATGTTCTATCTGTTCATTAGACTTCCCACCATCTTGATCCTGTGTATTACTGGAAGTATTTTGTGACTGTGGCGTTTTGGTTATTGTACCCGTTGTATGTGACGTATGAAGCGCCATATTTTCTACCGGTTTCGTCCCTTTGTTCTCCTTTTTCGTCCCTGGCGAAGGAGAAGTTGCACTCTGCGATTCCATTTCCTGACCTGTTCCCTCTGTCTCGTCAACCTTTGGAACGTTTTCTTTTTCAGTTTTATCTTCACCAGTTGTTGTCGCGTACACGGACGGGCAGCAGCACAGACCAATCACCAACAGGGCGCACAGCAGACGGCACGTCGTCATCATCGTGAGTGTGGTCGTTCAGTGGTGTGGAGCTGATCTGCACAGTGAGGGACATGGAGAGCAACAGGGGAGACGAGAGGTGCGGCAGACACACAGAGGGCACACCACATGAGGAGAGGGCAGCAGCCAGGCATGCACCGTACGCCGCACACCACGCACGACACACACTCCAATCCACGGCAACAGGCACACACACACACAGCCCTGCCGCAACACCAACACACAGATGGAAGAGGGAGAAGCAAACAGGAGCGACACACAAGGCTCCACCGCATGCACATACGGCGAGAGCGGTCCGTCGTGTCTGCACCCCTCACGGAGGGTACGCACACAAGAGGAGGTGCAGCGCACACAGCAACACAAAAGCAAAGTAACAATATAAAAAAGGAGAGATCCCCGCACACCACGTGAATTGTTGGTCCACGGGAAGTGCAGCCAATATTCATCACAAAAACAGTTCAGTTGCCTTTGGCCTTCGTTCATATTCAGCGCACACCACTTCATGCAGGCCTGGGAACCACCACCGCAGCAGTAGCACACGCAAAAATAAGCGCAGAGAATGGAATAAAGCAAGCAAACATTTATTATTGTTCCTGTTTGGATGTTGGCAGATGTCTGCATGCGTTGTTTTGTTTTGCAGAGGGCAAACCTTCATGCCGGGGTCGTGTGTTGTGATTTCTGCAGGGTGCACAATTATTATTTATTTTCCTCTTGTGAATGTTTCTTGTGTTGGTGCAGCCAATAATTCGGTTTGTGTTGTTCCTGCCTTTCGCTGGTAAAATGCTGCAATAGATGTTTGTTTTTCCTTTCGTTGCTGTGGCACCTGATTCCTCACCGTTTATTGCGGTGGAAATGAAAATATGTGAGTGGACTCCCACACACCAGAACGCACCTTCGCTCCTATTTATTGGTGCATGGAAGGGCATGTGTGTTTGGTGGTGTCTCGTCCATATATTTTGTGGGTGTACATTCCCCTGCAGGCTGAGGGCGGGGTGACGCTCCGTCGCGGTGCACTTCCCTCGCATGCCGCCCACTGTGATTCATCATGCATCACCCCCTCACATACTCCGTGGTGCCACACCGCTGATATTATTGCAGCCGCTGTGATTCCGCGTATTTCACGCATTCGATTGTGCCACAACACATCCGCTCGTGTGGCCGCCGCATCCAAACAGCGGTGCCCAACACCGTGAGCGGCAGTCCACATCCTTGCATGTCCCAACGCAGTGGTGTTTGACTGTCAGCCAGGCGTCAGACAACAAGAGAGTCTTGTGCTGGCAGTACAACACACGGAGCCGCAGTGAATGACTCGGGCGGCAACGCATCTATTTGTCGCAAAGCAGTGAAAAGGAGTCGGGCAAAATAATGCCGGCTGCATTCACGACACCATATCCACAGCCAAAGCATGCGACGTGATGTGTGTTTCACTGTTGCTGTGAAACGCCTGCAGACGACGTCACTAGTGGAGGCATGCCACCCATGATCAGCGGACAGACAATAATCGGCATGGGAGGCCACAAAAGGCAGCAACGACGCCAGCAGCAGGAGCAGCTCTCTCTCTCTCTCTGTTGCCTCCAAAAAGTAAATATTCCACCAGCCACAGCTGACTGTGCCATCGTGACACTCCATGCACGTCGTGGCTGCGTCAACACATCCTGTTCCCTGCAGCGCCTCAAAAGATGCCTCACTCCGTCCACTAAGTGCATCGGTGTGGGCCGTGCCTCGGCTGTTCGTGAGGACCGCAACGATGTGAGGGTCACCGAGTCGCAGCATGTTTGTTGTGACGTTGTTGCATGGCACCTGCACACACACGCACGCAGCGCCTGCATCCCTCCCTTTTGTGTCCGCCCTCTGCCGGAGTGGCCACACACACGGGCAGCACCAAAATCACTTCACCCTCGACGATCCAAAATCAACACCGACATCCCTCGCGACGCAAAGATCTCAGTTGCCAGCACGGGCTTCCTGCCGCTCTGCCATCGACGCTGAAACACGGCACAGTGCACGCACTTATTTTCCTCGTGTGCTGTCAGCCGTTTGCTTCACACATTCTTCGATGGGCTGACGTCCACAAAAGCACGCCACAAAAGGCCACTGTGATCGCACACGCTCTTGCGATGAGCGTCGGTGTGTGCATGGATCCGCTGCTCACACGTGCTGGCAGGCAGCCTGCAGCCGGTGCCCTTGTGCCAGTTCGTCGGCTCCAGCACGGAAAAGAGAAAATGGCCTATTCCCGATGCACTTATTCCCAGCAGCAGCACCAACACGCTGGTCGCCAGCCGTCATCCCTCAGCACATCCAGGAATGCTGAAAAGTGACGTGGAGCTGTCAGCCAGCAATGCCACAATCCCCGCACACATGTCGGCTCCACCAGAGAAGACACACAAATCACAAACAACACCCTCCACATGTCATCCGAACATCATTCCAACACACCGCAACACGCCAAACAGAAGTATTCGTCACCCCAATGCACCTCCCCACACAATCACATAGTCCATGCACCACGCACGGCAGCAGCCCACACGCGGTCAAACAAATGTTCCTCGGATCAGTGTTATCCACGTGCTGCAGTGGGAAGTAAACAAAAGAGATGAGCTGCCAAACCCCAAAAGAGTGCCACGACTGGCCGCAAGTCAACGGAACGCAGCCACTCAAATCAATTCAGTCCTCATGCCCTCAACCTCCCACCTTCTCCCACAAAAGCTGCAAAAGATTGAAAACAAACGCACCATCCAATAAATTCTTTGTGCAACACAAGGAGAAGCCGCAGTGCCTTATGCTGTCCTCACAGTCCGTTGATGACGCCTGGATGCGTATGGGCACCCATCGGTTCTTACAAACGACGCCGCACACCCGCGACGCATCCTGCACTCTGAGAAAAGCGTCCCTCACTATCACCAGAGACGCCCACGCACCGTCGGTACGCAACAAATCGTCAAGGAACGAAGGATACGTCAGGCTGACAGCAAGACACCTGTCGACAAATCGCGTGGCAGAGATCATCAATAGCAGCACCAGAAGCGCCGCAGGCAGCAAAGTAAAGTAACGTCGATCAACGGGCGCATGGCGTATATCAAAGAAAAAAACATTGGCGGCGTCACAAGAAACAAAAGACTGACACTCTCTCAAAAAGAAAGAAGGAATACAAGAATTCGAAAAAAAAAAAAAAAAACAATTTAGGCGTCCGCAGTCAAAGCAAGCCAATAATCGAAAAGAGGGTAATGGGTGCACTCAACCACAACAGAAGAAAAGCAATAAAACAATAGACAAAAAAAAAGCAAAAGCCGAAGCGTGGGACAACCAGCGCACACACTCTCATTGCTCCCGTAAAGCAAAACACACACACAGGGAGAGAGAGAGAGAGAGGTCGCCCACTCAATGCAATGGAAACAAAAACAGTTACGGTGCTCCGCCCATGCAGCCAGGCAGGACGGCAGCGGTGCGTGTCGTGCAAAAGAGAGCACCAACGGGCATGCATGGGTGTGCATGCATATATACAATGGGCACATTATGTGTGTGCCTCGTGGGGTGAGGTGAGGGCAAGAGTCCATGCAAGGGGACACAGAGAGTGAAGGACGAGTGTGTGTGCGGGCGGTGCACGGCTCTCTCTCCCTCACTCTCACGCGGCCACCACCGCAGCAGCAGCCGCACACGCAACAACAAGAAGAAGAAGCAAAAGAGGGGAGGTGGTGTGGGAGGCCGCGGTGCTGCTGTCATTGTCGCCAGGTGTCGCCGTATGATTTGTTTGAGCGGTTCTTGTTGATTTGGGTGATGCCTCACTCATTTTGACGGTGTTGCTCTCACTAACGTCAGTCGGTGTCGTGGAACTTGTTTGAGTGGTAATGGCCGGTGCGGCTGTGGAAGTTTCCCGAGGTTGTTCCAAGGAAGGAGTGGCGTTTTCATCTTCCTGCCCCTCATCTGACGGTGCTGCAACAATAATTTCAGTACTCCTCGGAGTATCTTCTCTGCGTTCCCCACTATTACTGCTGACGGTATTGTTGTTACTTGAAACAGGTGGCGGATCATTTCTCTCTGGAACTCCATCTAATGCATGTTTCCTCTCCTCTTGACCGAGTGACGCCCCGGTTTCCCTGGTGGACCTTAATGTTGTTCATCTTGCCGCTGTTCTCCCGATGATTGTGAAGGTCTCACTGGATCCTTGTGTTCGTGGTCGGATTGCGTCTGCTGTTTTGTTGATTCAATCCCTGAGGCAGCTTCCAATGACGATATCCCGGGTGACGAATCCCCAACTTTCTGCAGCTGTGATTGCTGTGCAGAAAGGTTTTCCGCTCCACCAGGCACCATACGACCGGTGTCTTTGTCGGCAGCTCCAGAACCACCACTCGCAGAAATAACAGGTGCATCGTCAACAGGTACCACCTCGTCAGCAAAGCCACCACCCGCACCGCACCACAGCACGCAGAGGGCACACACCAGCAGCACACGGCCAGTCATCATCATCGCCATCACTCCTGCCACTTGCGTGTAGCCTTCAGCACAAACTAACTCCCCGTCAGCGCAGAGTGAAAGGAAAAACAGCGAGACACGTCCGCTACAACACACACAACCGACGCACAGTGACAAATGGCAGCAGCCCAGAAGCAGCACATACAATGAGGCAGTAGAAACCAGTGGAAATGGGAAACACGAACACACCGCCCGAAGCAAATAATGAGAAAAAAAAACACAAAAGAACTAAAAACAAAACACGAGTAAAAAAGCAACAATAAAGTTTAAAAAGTCAAAAAAAAAAACAAAAAAAAAACAAGAAGCTGCGCCCAATGGCTCCAGCGTGCATGAACCAGCACCCAACAGTGGGTCCACGCAAACAGTTGTGTGCGTGTTTTGCATAAGGATGTGTCTGGTATGTATTCAACGTGACGGATACAGGGAGCAGCAACGCGGAGCACACAGCAGGGCAGCGGAAGCAAAGGAAGCAAAACACACAATCATTATTTTCTCTTATTTATTTACATCGGACCACAGTGGACGCGCGCAAATCCCCGCGGTTGAGTGCTGGCACGCACAGCCCGCATACACACCTCTTCAGCCCACAGTGGTGTACGCCAGCGCGGATACGGCAAGCAGCAGCGGGGCACACACCCACGCAGAGCTGCTGAGGCTGTCGTCGATTTCGCGGAGACGTGACGGTGTGCGGGTGGTCGTCGTGGTTTGCGCCTCTGTAGTCGTAGTACTTGGTGCCTCTGGCGCGGTGGTGGTGGTGGTCGTCGTAGTAGTGGTCGTGGTGGTGGTATTCGTCGTGGTCGTAGTTGATGGTGTATTTGTTTTAATCCCAATCGTAATTGGCGTAGTGATTCCCTTTCCTAAACTGTTTCCCGGCTTTTTTGGAGGAGTTGTTGCCCTTGACTTCTCATCGTGCTCATTTGACGTAACGGTCTTAACGTGTTCTATCGGTTCTTCGATGGATTGCCCATCTTCTTCCTGTACATTATTGAGATTGTGTTCTGAATGTGCCGTTTCTTTTATTGTACCCGTTGTCATTAACGCATGAGACGCTGCATTTGGTTTCTCCGCCGTCCCTTTATTCGCCTCCTCTTTTGTGTGTGGCGGAAGTTGAGCCGTAATAGACAAATCCGTCGCCTCACTTGCTTCCCCTTTCTCATTTCCTTTTGCACCAGAAATATCTTTTCCAGCCTTACCTCCACTCGTTGTCGCGCACATGGATGGGCAACAGCACAGGGCGAGCACCAACAGGGCGCACAGCAGACGGCACGTCATCATCGTGAGTGTGGTCGTTCAGTGGTGTGGAGCTGATCTGCACAGTGAGGGACATGGAGAGCAACAGGGGAGACGAGAGGTGCGGCAGACACACACACAGAGGGCACACCACATGAGGAGAGGGCGGCAGCCAGGCATGCACCGTACGCCGCACACCACGCACGACACACACTCCAATCCACGGCAACAGGCACACACACACAGCCCTGCCGCAACACAAACACACAGATGGAGGAGGGAGAAGCAAACAGGAGCGGCACACAAGGCTCCACCGCATGCACATACGGCGAGAGCGGTCCGTCGTGTCTGCACCCCTCACGGAGGGTACGCACACACAAGAGGAGGTGCAGCGCACACAGCAACACAAAAGCAAAGTAACAATAAAAAAGGAGAGATCCCCGCACACCACGTGGATTGTTGGTCCACGGGAAGTGCAGTCAATATTCATCACAAAAACAATTCAGTTGCCATCGGCCTTCCTTCATATTCAGCGCACATCACTTCATACAGGCCCGGACGCCACCATCGCAGCTGCCGCTGCATAACTGAAAATAAGACGCAAAAGATGGGAAGTGGTGTAGAAGACCGCAGTGCTGCTGTCGCTGTCGGCGGTGGTCGTTGTTCCTTTTTCATTGTTGGTGACTGATGTTGTTGTAAATTATGCCGGTTGTTTGGCTGCAAATGATGTCGGAAGACAACTGGTGTCCTGACACTCCGTCAATGCCTTCCCTGTCCCGTCGATTTCTGTGCTCGCTGGTGGTGTGGGTGGGTCGCTGGGGTAGGCGAGACGCTGACAGGGCTGCCAGCACCATCTGACTGAACTTGGTCCGCCGTGTTCTCGTCCCCAGTCCCACTGCACCAGCTGCTGGGGCGGTGCAGCGGTCATGCCAGAAGCACCAGCAATGGGCTGGGGTGTCGGCCGCATCAACCAATGGGTGTGTGTCCGCAATCGATAGTAACTTGCATCGACAGGGACGTCTGCACCGACGCTCGGGAATGGGGGAACAGTGGCGCCAAGCGGAACAGTGCGTGCCACCCCGGAAAATCCGCAAGGCGTGTAGTCGCATGAGGCTGCGTTACTGCCGTGGCCAAGAAAATGAATGGCGGTGCTGGTGGCGTTCTCATCGTGCGTCCCCTCCGGCCAATCCTCGCGGTAAACCCATTGCCTGAGTACATTGGATTCCGCCTGAGAAGCCAATTAAAAATGTTCTTTCCTCTACATGTATTGTACTAGCATTTGTTCACAGCCGCCCGCAATGCCTTCAGCGGATACACCTGCGATGCACGGTCAACGCAATCCACATTCACTCGTCGTGCACCATCCAACACCATCTTTTCCTTGGAGCTATGAACAACACCGGGCACACACTCCTTTTCGGCCGTCCACGGCATGCGCCTGCGGTGAGGATCCGGAGAAATTCCCATTCCTTTTGTGCACAAAGTCATGGAGCTGACGCCGTTAAGCGCGTCCTGGCGAGGGCAACAACAGCCCGCCGCAGCACTCACGAATGCCCACCCGTTGCCTCCTGTGCAAAAAAAAATAGACGTTGGAGGGAAAAGCGCGCACAAATGCCCCAGCAAAAAAAGTCAGCACCAGCGGATGAACACTGAAGCCGTGGATGCATGCTCCACAAATGTCCTTCCTTTTTTATCCGCCTTCTTAGTTGCATGGAAATGGCCCGTAACCGCACACGCAAGAATACAAAGGTATAAGGCGAGCAGCGCGGCCGTTGAAACACACACACGCGTATCGTATGAAACGCTTCGTGGAAAGAAAGGGAAGGCAAGAAGAAGCGCACACAATCCCCATGGACACCCGCAATCGTGTGTGTTTGCGTATTTCCCACTCTTTGGCCCTCGATGCATTCCTGTGCGTGCCTCGCCGTAAGTCCCACTGCCGTAGGATGCCAAGTCCCTGCAAAAACACACCTCAGGACGCGGCATCGAGGCTTCCCAATGACCACCTCAGGGCCATACCTTTTGGATACCTCATGGACCAAGCGCCTCTCGCTGCAGGCCGCACCACCCAAAACAAGCAGCACAATGCGCTGAGGAGTTGTGAGGGCAATCGTCCCACCACCGCCACCGCCACCCAGCTCAGGATGATTCTCCCCTTTGCCACCACACCCTTGAAATGGCCCGGCGTTGTCCCTGCTCCACTGTTTTGGCCACCACTCGCGCCATTTGTCCTCATCGCATGATCGCCCTCCATCGATGCCAACGACAGCTCAACCTGCAGCGTCCTATTCCTGTCCGCCGTCTCCATCATCATGCAGGCATGCTTCAGAAACGGATCCTCGTCCGTCGCGGCGTTGCTCGCAGAGGCACTCGTTCTCCGTTCGCTCTGCGCCGACGCCGTGCTGTATTGTTGCACGCTCCCGGCCCTCCTCGTCACATGCTCAAGGTTCGCAAGCAAATGGGCGTCGGGCGTCAGTCCACCGTCTTGGATCAGCTGCTGCTTCTTGGCCTCCGTCAACTCGTCGGTGCTGCTCGCAGCCACAAGCAACAGGAAAAGACGCAGACGCACTGGCCGGGGCATCGCGGCATCCCTCGCCAGGTGCTGCACGCCATCCAGCTTTTTCCTGAGGGGTTTGTGCCAGACGGCGATGTCTTGTTCCACCTCCCGCACCTCCGCCAGTCGCTTCTCCCGGTACTGTGCCACAAGCCTCGCGCAAATATCGATGTGCAGCGACAGTCTGGCTTGCCTCTCCCGAAACCCCGGCGGAGCCCGCACCGCACTGCTCAACTCCGCAAGATTGGCCTTCGGCTCCACGCCCTGCGCCAATCCCGGGTGATACGCGTGGAGTTTTTTCAGCGCCACCGAAAGCTCCTCCACGCACTGCGCAAGAAAACAATGACGGTAGGAGCACCGGTACACATCTTCCCCATCAATTACTGCCGCTTCGAGTCCGCCCCAGACAATTCCGACGGGTCCGCTAATACAAGTTATTCTCCAGCGGCATCAGGTCATCAAGCAGACACTGACATGTGCGTTGGTGCATCAGCGGCGTCACCGTGACACAGCCCCAATCAACGATGATCCGCACCGGGTTGCCGCGGCTGTCGGCGCCCCTAAGTGGAATCCGGCTCGTCGTGGTATTGCCTGGCGAGCCCTCAAAGAAGGTCCTGGCAAACCCATGGCAGATGTTGACCCTTTTTTTGGTAGTGAATGCCAGGCACACCGTTGTTCATGGCGTGAAGAGCCGCCACAAGACGTGACGCCGCAACATCCACAACGGACTCTCAATTCGGGGGCGACAGCGGCGACAGCAGCTGAGGAAACCCATTCTGCATGCTGAGGTGGAACACCAGCACCTCAGGGGCGGCAAAGTCCAACATAATGTCCTTGAAACGCATCGCCCTCGGCGCTATCCGAGCCCGCGCGAGTTGCTGAGAACTGCGATGCGGGGTGCACCCCAGCGCAAAGACGTGTACATCCCTGTAAGGAACCTTTGCCATCCAATCCTCAACCACGCGGCTCACAGACGCATCCTCCACGGAAAAAAGTAGAGTGCAGGGCTACTCATAATCGGCTGCCGCGGTGTCATGAGGTCCTCGAGTAGCGTCACGCCGTGCTCCATGAGATCATGGAGACGCAGTGAGCAGCTCAGCACAGACGCAGCATGGGCAACGCAGAAAACTTTAAACGATCCATGAACGGCGTTAAGCATCTGATGGAATATATAATCCCGCACACAACCACAAACGCCATTGCTGGGCTCACGCAGCTCCCCTCTTCCGTCGGCCTTGCTCGCACCAACACGCCACGCATAATATGTTAAGTAGAAGTCACACAGAAAATGTGATTGGATATGCGTGTGTGTCTTGTGTGCGCACATTTCACTCGCACCGGTGTGTGTATTTGCGTCTCAGAAAATCTAACAAACACACAAGCAATGCCATACGACCATCTGGTGCCCCCAACATCGGCAACCAAAACAAGAAGAGCTGTGTGCATCGGAAATACCACCAATTTCAAACACAAAGTTAAACGGAGCCCATACAGCACATGCATATGGAGAACGGCACCCATTGAAATGGATGTTTTCCTATTGGACATACAATGGTGAGTGCAGGCCACGCAGGAGGAAGCACAATCGCCTCGCAGCGCAACGCCGTCCACACCGCAACTCCATAGAGTGTTGCCACGGCAGCAGCAGAGGCAAGCAGAAGAAGCAGCGGACAGGGACAAGCAGCAGCAACAGTGTCATCACCGGGAGTCGGAGACGTGTCCTGCTCGCCGTCCGTCTCGCTGCTTCGGTCCCTGCCGCCGAGAGAAGACTCTCGCGGTCTGTCAGGGCATCCTGGCCGGATCCACTTCTCCTCTGGCGACGGATGCTTCTGGGGAGCAGCCGTGTCTACATCCTTCGGTGGGTGCCGCAGTCGGTCTCAATGCTCTCCGCAACGGGGATGGACGCCCGTGGCAATCCTTGTTCAGTAGATGCCGGTGAAACCGTCCTGCTCCACACCCTATCCTCACCGTCCCACGGAACCACTGGAAGTAGGCTACCGCTGGTGGCGGATATCGTGCACACCTGCGCGTGGTCACGGCAAATAACTTTTCCCCCATCGTAGGGTGGAGTGGCCCACGCAATCGTCGCCCCGTCCGTGCATGGGACCAACGGATGTTACCCTTTTCAGTCATTTTCAGATGCACCTTCATGCCGAGGCACCTCAATGCCGCATGCGCAGCAGCACTGAAATATGTCTCCTCCGGGTTCCTCGCATCCGTCGTGTTGGTGGGAAGCGTGTCCAGACACCACGAAGAGGGCTCATCCCCAGGCATCCCAGAAAAATATTCTCCTCTCCAAATAACACCCTCAATATCCCTCACATCCAGTGCGGAATCAGTGATGGCGCAACTGTCCATCGGGCGCCTTGCTGACCTTTCATGGATACTCCCAAATACCAACCGCGGGAATAACGATCCGACGCGCAGCGTTTGACAGGGACACCCACGTCGCAAAGCATGTAGCGATATTCACTCATGTTCGGTGCGGAGCACTTCCTCTGCATTCGCCGGCGCACCCAATCGGTGCCATCCACTCATCCCTCGCGTGGC
Source organism: Trypanosoma cruzi (assembly GCF_000209065.1). Taxonomy (NCBI): domain Eukaryota; phylum Euglenozoa; class Kinetoplastea; order Trypanosomatida; family Trypanosomatidae; genus Trypanosoma; species Trypanosoma cruzi. The sequence goes on along the minus strand of NW_001849570.1, from coordinate 71,068 downwards.
GCCGCGACCAGTGCGACTCCAGCGTCCTCCCTTCCCCATCGTCATCCTGCAGCTCCATGTCATCAATGTCGTCGCAGTCGTGGTGCTCCCTCGCAGCCATCGCGGAAGTCACCGAGCGCACCACCACCGACAGCGCCCTGCCACGCACACCAATAGCATTCCTCACCATGCTGCGGCTGGCCATGTGCGGGCAGTCAAACCCGACAGCATGGGCCACCAGGTGCGCGGCGATGCGGGTGGCGATGCGTCCGTGAAATGAAACTAACAGGCAAAGTGCATGGCGCCAGCGACTGGACGGCCATCCTCCAGCGTGGCGCACGGCAGTGCCCACACACCACCCAGCACAGCAGCCACGCACTGCGCTATGACAGAAACGGCAACACCAGCGGAAAGATGCCCAGCAGGCACCGTGAACCAACTGCAAACGCTGCTCGTGGCAAATGGGGGCACAATCAACGGACCCTCCAGTGGCCGGACGAGCAGACGATCCGCATGCAGTTGGACAGCAGCAGGGATAGCCTCCTCGGCAAGGATATTACCGTGCGCAAAGAATAGAACACTATCCTCACAGTGGCGATTGTCATTCAATGAATTCATTGCGTGAGACCAGGAGAAGACGCAGTGCCTCCTGCTGTCACACGGGTCTGTTGTTGACGTCTTGATGCGGACGGGCACCCATGGGCCCTTCCAGACGACGCTGCACACCTGCAACGCATCCTGCACCCTGAGATGCATTCTCCCCACCGTAAACGAGAGCCTCGCTGTGGGAGCGCACTACATCGTCAAGAAATAAGGAATACTTCAGGGTGAAAGCAAGACGTCCGCTAGCAACCCACATCACACAAATCATCACAATAGCAGCACCGGTAGCGATGCAGACCGTGGGGTTAACGTGGATCAACTGACACACACCATAAGCCAACGACAATCTTAATGGCCTGACAAGAATACAAGAGGCTGACAGTTCCTCAACAAAAAACAATAAAAAATAAAATAAAAATTCACGTGTCCGCAGTCAATCCAACCCAATAATCCACAAAAAAAGGTAATGGGTGCACTCAACCACAACACAAGTAAAACAATAAAAGAAAAGCCGAAGCGTGGGACGACCAGCGCACACACTCTCATTGCTCCCGTAAAAGCAAAACATACACACAAGGAGAGAGAGAGAGAGGTCGCCCACTCAAAGCAATGGAAACAAAAACAGTTACGGCGCTCCGCCCATGCAGCCAGGCAGGACGGCAGCGGTGCGTGTCGTGCAAAAGAGAGCACCAACGGGACTGCATGGGTGTGCATGCATATATACAATGGGCACATTATGTGTGTGCTTCGTGGGGTGAGGTAAGGGCGAGAGTCCATGCAAGGGGACACACATACACAGAGAGAGAAGGACGAGTGTGTGTGCGGGCGGTGCACGGCTCCCTCTCCCTCACTCTCACGCGGCCACCACCGCAGCAGCAGCCGCACACGCAACAACAAGAAGAAGAAGCAAAAGAGGGGAGGTGGTGTGGGAGACCGCGGTGCTGCCGTCACTATTGCCAGGCGTTGCCGTATCATTTGCTTTGGCGTCGGCGAGTGCTTTTTCTGTTTGTGTTGCTGCATCACCGATTGTAGAAGCAGGGTTTGTATAACCAGTTTCGGAGTTCTTGTGTGTTCCTTCGTATTTAAGCGCTTGAGCATTTCTATTGTCCGCATCCGCATTTCTCTGGGCATCGGCACCGCCACTTGCGGGGATGGGTGATGCTGTTGTTCGCGCTGGACTGTCTTGCTCTGCCAAATCATCCCCTGAAGGCTGCTCCACCGCTTTGGACTCCGTTTCGTTTTCTGACGGCAATTTTTCATTCTTTTCTTCCTTTGAGTTCTGTGCGACGTTTGTTGCTCTACGGCTTCCTTCTCCTGCTGAAAAACTCGGTGCTGTTGATTTTTTTTCTGATGGTGCCAGTGCTGATCTTTCTGGTGATGGTGCTGCCGGTGGTTGTGTTAATATTGGCGTTGCTTGTTGTACGGGTGGTTTGCTGGCGGCAGACGACGACCTGGAAGGAATTCCCGTCTCCACAGTATTCTGCACGTTGTCTTTTCCAGTTGTGACCTCCTCTGTGTCTGGACTATCTTCTGTGTCCTGCTCAGTGGAGGACTGCTCTTCTGCTTCTGGTTTTGGCATCGCGGGTGCCTGTGATTTGGGCAGTGAGGGTGCTGGAGGCGTCGTTCCTGAATGCACACCTGTTTCTGAGAAATTATTCTTCTGAGGCGATAAAGCACCGTCGGTATTCTGCAAACCACCAGCGGCAGCATTGGGAAGGGAAGGCGGAAAGTTCACGACAAGACCAGGAGCCTCCAAATTCAAATCCTCACTTCCGTCAGAACTTTCACTTGAGCCAACACCATCAACACCAGAAGGACTGCCACCACCGGCTTCACCGAGACCAGATGCTTTTGGTATCGTTAGTGGAGCTACCTCTTTCGATGAACTTTTGGATTTACCTGTTTGTGCCTTATCTTCTTTTTCTTTACTTCTCTCTTCTTCTTCTGCTTCTTCAAGATCATCATTATCATCCACTTCCTCTTCTTTCCCAACTCTGTCGGCTGTTGTTCCTGTGACTGTCCCCTCTTGCAAGTTGGAATTGTTCCCATTATTTTTATTCAACGGATGCCCCGCGCTGTCGGACCCTCGTTCGCCAGGCTCCGATAATCCCTTTGGAGCTTCTTCGCCGACACCAGACAAAAGCTGTGAACCCCCCAATGATTCATCGTTAATTTCTGTAACGCCTCCGCCGGCACCGCACCACAGCACGCAGAGGGCACACACCAGCAGCACACGGCCAGTCATCATCATCGCCATCACTCCTGTCACTTGCATGCAGCCTTCAGCACAAACTAACTCCCCGTCAACGCAGAGCAAAAAGCAAAAGGAGAGACACGGCCGCTACACCACGCATAGCCACCACACAACCACAAATGACAATGCACACACCACGAGGCAGATGGAATCAGTACAATTGCAGAACGCACACACCGCCCTGCAAACCAGAAGTTAAAAAAGCAGTAGAAAAGAACAACAACGGAGTTGAGAGTCCGGCATGACTCCCAAAAAATAATAAAAAAAGAACGATCAGGCACGACTTTCATTTTATGTGCCAAGCAGCACAATGTAAACAACCACTGGTTTGTGTATACGTAATGCCTGGATTGAATAAATCAAAAAAAAAAAATCGTACTGTTCCACCAGCCCACACAACTCCCCTCACATTTCATGCGGCATCCGGCCTGTCTCTCCAATCCTCCTCTTGTGCAGTCCGTGGGACGCACAGCCGCAGGGTCGGCACCGCGTGTGGGCAAGAGAAGGAAACAAGGAGGAGAAACACGTCACTCATGACAAAGTACAGCAAACGAGCATTGGGGAAAACACAGGGATGCTGATTATTCCAATAGGGCAAAAGCAGCAAAAATAAAATAAATAAAAGAAAATAAAAAAACTTAACTTATTGACAAAACTCAGTGGGTAATGCTGGCAAGCTGCACAGTTATTGTTCCACGAAAAACCGCAATTCCACCCTCCCTCACGCCTCAGCAGAGTGCCACAGTGCCTCACAGCCCCAGAATCAGAAGCAACAACACCCGAGACACACACCCATGCACGGTGATGTCACCAATTTCAGCCATGGCCAACAAATCCGTGAAATGCCCGTGCTCACAAAAACCGTTGCTCACAAGTGATGCTGCGTTGTGCTCCGATGGGATCTCTGGTTTCCCAGACGTTGTGCGCAAATAATCCTGTGCGGCATCACCGCCACCCGACACGTTATCACTCGTTCAACATTTGCTAGGGCTGTGCTGGGCTCAGGCGTAACTGTTGTACCATCCAAGGGCATTAGATCGCTGTTGCTGAGTGAATCGGGGTCGCTGTCCATGCCCACGGCGGTGCGGGCATACGTGTCCTATTCATGCTCAACGTCCTGTTATTCGCTGGCAACTGTCTTGGCGGTGGACGGCTCGTTGTCTCTCGCTGAGCGTGCGTCTGGATCCGCTGCGCTGCCACTTGACTCCCCGGACAGCCGCGCTCCCTGTGGGGCCTCACCGCGCAGCTGCTGGCAGCCTTGCATGCTCCTGCCGAGCGGAGTGTCCTGCCACTCAGCATGGCCTCAGACAGTTCCCAGTTCCCCGCCTGGCAGCAGCATCCCAATCGCCCACACGAGTTCCTGTCGCCACAGACTCCCTCTCGACGATGAAGTCGCTC
>NW_001849570.1:63531-66734 GCF_000209065.1 Trypanosoma cruzi | reverse complement strand
ATGCCCCGTCGTTGGGAATAAGGACTGTGACTGTTTGGGACTGCTCGAGCCTGCATAACGGTCCGTCTGCGAAGGAGCGCTTGCCACTTTATTGCTGATGGCCCTTGCGCTCCTCACTCGTTATTTGTAAAAGAGTGCAACCAAAACAAGATAACAAGCTTCTTTGTGATGAATGTTGGCTGCACTTCCCGTGGACCAACAATCCGCGTGGTGTGCGGGGATCTCTCCTTTTTATTGTTATTTTGCTTTTTTGTTGCTGTGGGCGCTGCACCTCCTCTTGTGTGTGTGCGTACCCTCCGTGAGGGGTGCCGACACGACGGACCGCTCTCGCCGTATGTGCATGCAGTGGAGCCTTGGATGCGTTGTTTTTTAATTTTTACTTTTTAATTTGTAGAACTTCTGTTTTGCAGGGCGGCGTTCGAGATTTGCAATTGTACTGATTCCTTCTGTCTCATTTTTGTCTGCGTTGCTTTTATTTTTTACTGTGCGTGACTCTCATTCCTGGATGGAACAGTGTGCGCGGCTGTGTGACTTGTCTCTCTCATTGCTTTTACTCTGCGTTGACGGGGAGTTAGTTTGTGCTGAAGGCTGCACGCAAGTGACAGGAGTGATGGCGATGATGATGACTGGCCGTGTGCTGCTGGTGTGTGCCCTCTGCGTGCTGTGGTCCGTTGTGGCCGATGGAGATGTTGGTGTGGTTTCTGGTGGGGACGACAACAGTCTGAAAGAATTATTTATTCCAGTTGCGAGATTGCAGGAAAGACCAGAACAAAGAGCAGCAGGAGCAACAGCTGACGCAAAGGCGGCGGCAGCAGCAAAAGCATCAGCAGAAGCGGCAAAAACAGCAACAGCAAACGCGGCAACAGCTGCAGCAAAAGCAAAAACAGAAGCAGCAGCAGCATCAAAAGCAGCAGCATCAGCAGAAAAGGCAGCAACAGCAGCAGCAAAAGCAGCAGCATCAGCAGAAAAGGCAGCAACAGCAACATCAAAAGCAAAAGCATCAGCAGAAACAGCCAAAGCAAAAGCAGCAGCAGCAGAAAAAGCAGCAGCAGGAAAAGAAGCAGAAGAAGCAGCAGAAAAAGCAACAGAAGAAGAAAAAGCAAAAGCATCAACAGCAGAAAAGGCAAAAGCAGCAGCAACGGAAGCAGACGCAAAAACAACAGCAGCAAAGACAGCAGAGGCAGCAGCAGAAGCACTGCGAGGTACAACAGTCCGAGAACAGGAGGTAAAAACAGCAATACATGATCAGGATAATTCAGTCGAACACCATTCTGGAGAAAAACAAGAGCTTCTAAAAGAAGAAGAACAGGAACGACAAGAAAAAGAACAGCATGAAAAGCAGCAACACCAACAGCGTGAACATTCCGCAGGAAATGGCGAAGAATCCCCGAAAGAAAAAACTGCCAATGGTACAAATGCAAGTGCAATTACGGACGACAGTGACGGCAGCACCGCGGCCTCCCACACCACCTCCCCTCTTTTGCTTCTTCTTCTTGTTGTTGCGTGTGCGGCTGCGGTGGTGGCCGCGTGAGAGTGAGGGAGAGAGAGCCGTGCACCGCCCGCACACACGCTCGTCTTTCACTCTCTGTGTGTGTGTGTCCCCTTGCATTGACTCTCGCCCTCACCTCACCCCACGAAGCACACACATAATGTGCCCATTTTATATATGAATCCACACCCATGCATGCCCGTTGGTGCCCTCTTTTGCACCACACGCACCGCTGCCGTCCTGCCTGGCTGCATGGGCGGAGCACCGTAACTACTTTGTTTTTATTTATTTGGTAAATGTTTTAGTTTAATTTTATTTTTTTTTTCTTTATTTTTTTCTTTTGTTTAAAAAATTTTTTTTTGCTTTTGGGGCAATCACTATGGACGTTTTTTTCTTTTCTACTCTTCCCTCTTTTAATTGTTTCTTCTGCACTCTTCCTGTGAGGGGTGCCGTGTGTTTCCCGCCCAACTGCTCCACTCGCACACCCACCGACACGCTCATGACGACGGCCCTGTGCGCCTCGCCTGCTGCACGCATGAGGAGGGGCCGCGACGAACGGCGCGCTGAGGGAGCCGTGACGTGTGGGCGTGCGACGAGGGCCTGTGGGGCGGAGCACACATTTCTTTCCCTCTTGTTTTGTTTTCTTTGCGGCCAGTGCGGGCAGACACCCGCAGCGCCACACACACAGCCACACCCTGCCGCCGTGTTTTTAAGATTTTTTGCTTTGCTTTGCGTGTGCATTTCTCGCGCCGGCAGTCCCTTCGGTGTCGGCCTCGTGAGCATTTCTCTCCCGTCTGATGATTTTTTTCTTTTGCTGCGCTCACTCTCCCGATGGAGTGACGCGACTGCCGTCGTGTCTGCGTGCTTCTCTCAGTCCCCATGCACACACACGAGTGACTGTGCTCTGCGGGCCGCACTCACGCGCCGATGAAAGGGCTGAGGGGAGCAGCAACACGCAGATGACCCCATGAAATATAAACGATGTGCGGACACACAGAGGGTCAGACGGTTGAAAGACATTTAAATATCTTTTTAATTTCATTTTGCGGGCAAAATATATGCAGACAGTTTGGTGCAGCCACACGGCAGCCGGCAGCTTTTTAAAATTTGTGTGGAACAGTAATGGGTGATTTCTCTCTTTTATTTATAATTATTTTGTGTGATGGGGTTTATATAAGACGAAGGGGACCTTTTTTTGTTTCGGATAAATTTTGTGTGAATTGCCGCTGCTTGGGCTGCGGTGCAGTTATGAGTTTGAGCGGCCTTCTTCTTGTTGCTTCCGCCATGCACCTCCGCTGTACATTTTTGTGCGTCTCTCCACATTTGTTGCTTTCTTTTCTTTTCCTTTTTTGCTTTGTGTTTCTGCAGGCACACACAACCACACAACCACAAGATGCACATTGCAGTGGATTTGAATGCTTCTTTTGTAGTGCATGCTGGCAGTTGCGTGTGGCGGCTGTTGTCTTCTTCTGTGGCCATGAGGAGAAGGGAGGGAGGGAGTGCGCAGCACGAGTCTTCTTTCCTGCGGGTGTGGTGCACCGCGTGTGACTGCGCTGAGTTTGGCTCCGTGTCCCATTGAGGGCGGGATGGCTGGAAATTTTGGTGCCGCGTTATGGATGGATGAGGGTTTGTTTGCTTCGTGTGGCTGGTGTGGTGGGTGCTCGCTCCGTGTGCGTTGTGTGGTGGGCGCGGGTTTTGGCCATTTCCCGTTGGC
>NW_001849570.1:8660-63431 GCF_000209065.1 Trypanosoma cruzi | reverse complement strand
CCCATCCATCCGCCTGCACGGAGCAGCGATGCTGAGCAGACGGTCATCTGTCAGTTGCCGCCACCCCGTGAAGGGAAGGATGACACAAAATCTGGTGGGACAACTGCGCCGCAAGTTAATGCTGAGCCGTCACGTCAACTCGAGGATTGGCGACAGTCTGCGGCGGCTGACGCACCCAACACCGTCGATCCGAGTCCCGCATCCAACACGGCGACCAACACGTCCGAGAAAAAGCTTGAGTTTGCCACCAATTCGAGCGAAATGATGGTTCCGAATGCATCCAAGAAGAGGCCTTCATTTGCCAACGGTCCGAGAATATTAGTGGCTCTGAATGTATCGGGGATCATGTCTGTCACTTATGGCGGCAGGGAACATGTTGCTGCGGATAACACGGACGAGGTGAGTGAGCGCAACGCCACCGGACACAAATCTCTCGTTTTAGAAAATGGCGTTGCGGGCAGTGGATTTGTTGCTGAGGGTGATGCGGACGGATTGACTCAACGCAATGCCTCTGGACACGAAAACCCCTATTACGAGAATTCACCGCGCAGTATTCCGGGAGCGGTGTGTGTCCCGACGACTGCGTTGCCCTGCTGTACGACGCGAAATTGACACTGCGTGAGTTAACTGTTGACGGCACTGTGCGTGTGTGCGTGTATTGGGTGTTGCTGCTTCTTCTGGGATTGTGGGGGGTTGTGGCGGTCTTCTGAGCCAAAGAGTGTGAAATTGTGACTCCTCACGGAGAACATGTGCCGCGTTGCATGCGTGTTTTCTTTTATTATTTACGTTTTACTTTTGTTTGTTTTGTTGTTTTCCTGGAATGATACGTATCCTTGCTGTTCCTTTATTCAATGGTCGGTTGCTGCACACTGTCATGTGTGACGTGTTTCTCCCTCTACTTGTTTTGTTTTTGTTGCCCTCACGCGGTGCCGGCCTCATTGCTGTGCGTCCCACGGACCGCGCGAAACGAGGATTGGAGGAACAGGCCGGATGCCGCAATGAAATGTGAAGGAATGTTGTGTGGGCTGGTGGAACAGTACGATCTTTTTTTATTTGATTTTTTTTCTTGGTGAAGGCATTATGTATACAGAAACACACACGGTTGTCTTGTGCTGCTTGGCATAAGAAATAAGAGTGCTGCCCGATTGATTTTTTTTTAAGTTTTGGGGGTTTTGTTGGACTCCATCATTTTTTTTTTTTCTTTTTTTGTTTTTTCCGCTTTTTTAAGTTCTGGTTTGCGGGTCGGTGTGCGAGTTCTGCGGTTGTAATAATTCCATTTGTCTCTTTTTTGGTGTGCGCTTCTTCTGGCTGCTGCCATTTATTACCATGCGGTGGCTGTGCGTGGTGTAGCTGCTGTCTCTCTCTAATTCCTTTCTCATGCTCCTGCAGATCGAATCCACGTTATTCAACAACGATAGTTTTGAAGATGATGTGCCGTGTGTTTTGTGTCGTGTTGGTGCTGGCACTGCTGTGCTGCTGCTCGTGCGTGTTTGCCGTGGAGGAAGGGGAGGAGCAAGAGCCGCAGGTGACGCAGGTGAATGCAGAGTGTGCGGGTAAGGATAAACTTGCGCGTTGGCAGCTCCCTGGGACGTCATTGTGGTACAACTGCACGACTGCAGCTGCTGGTTTTGGGCTGATGATTTGCGGCATGGGCGTCGGAAACTGTGAGCCCGAGGATGTTCAGAGACGTATAAAAGATGGTGCGAAGGATGGCGTCTTCACAATCAACGTCACATCGCCCACTCCAAGCGCGGTGAAGAGTTGGTGGGAGCGTAACGTTGAGTCGAAGGCGGTCACCGTTGCAAGTGTTCCGGCCAAACCTCCGGAAGTTCCTCCGGGCTCTCCAGAAGACAAGATTTCTCGTGAAACATCTTCCAGAGCGGATTCTGAACCTCCTGCTGACGCTGAGAGTGCGGCTGGTGCCCCTTCACTGGCTGGAGCTCCGGGTGGCGCTGGTGAAAGTGTTCCGGCCACACGTCCGGAAGCAGGCACTCCGGCGGCTCGACAAGAGGAGGCTTCTCGTGACGCCTCCACAACAAATTCAAAATCTCCTCCTGCTGTCGTTGAGAATTCCACGGATGTCCCTCCTTCTTCTCTACCTGCAACTCCAGGCGGCGCTGGTGCTAACTCTGCTGCTGGCGCTGCGGCCACGACGGATTCTTCTGCCGAGGCCTCGCGAGCACCGGATTCCGCTCCCGCTGGTGATCCTCAAGGCGCTGCACATTCTACTTCTGCTGCTTCTGCTGCATCCGAATCCCCACCAGATCCAAAGCCCACAGAAGGCAGCGACCACTTTTCCCATGACCCTCCAGTGGAGCTGCCGGAAGAGAATGCTGCTGCGCCACCGACTCAGTTGTCCCAGACCGGCGAGGACGGGGGTGCAGCGGAAGGCGCCGAAGAGGACACCGCCGCCAACACCACCGAAACTGATTCCAGCGAAGGAAATAATATGGCGGCAAGCATGCCGGCTCCTCTTTCCTCTGCGCCCACAACGAACGCGCCGGAGAACAGTGTGGGAACTGACGCCTGCTTCCATGACACCCGTCTGCATGCCCTGCCACTGCTTTTTCTGGCTGCACTCACCTACGGGACACTGGGCTGAAGAAGTGTATGCGGGCTATTAAAGCCAGCACTCAACCACGGGATGCTTTGCGCTTCTTTTGTTTTATTGCGTAATAAATAAGAGAAAATAATGATTGTGTGTTTTGCTTCATTTGCTTCAGCTGCGCTGCTTTGTGCTCCATGTTGTTGACCCCTGTATCCGTCACGTTGAACGCATCCCAGACACACTTATATGCACGACACGCCCACGACTGTTTGAGTGGACGCATTTTTGTGTGATAATGCATGCACGCTGGAGCCATTTGTTGCAGCTTCTTGTGTTTTGTGTTTCGTATGTGTTTACTTATTTTTACTTTTTTTTTTATGTTGTTGTTTTGTTGTTGCTTGTTTTTTGTGTTGATTTTCCTTGTTTTTTACTTCCTTCGGGGCGTTGTGAGTTTTTCTTTTTTTTAATTGTTTATTTTCTTTAATTTTTTCTTTTTCTTTTGTTTCCTAATCTTTTACTCCCCCATCCCTCCTTTTTTTTGCTTTTGGGGGCCAATCAGTATGGACGTTTTTTCTTTTCTACTCTTCCCTCTTTTAATTGTTTCTTCTGCACTCTTCCTGTGAGGGGTGCCGTGTGTTTCCCGCCCAACTGCTCCACTCGCACACCCACCGACACGCTCATGACGACGGCCCTGTGCGCCTCGCCTGCTGCACGCATGAGGAGGGGCCGCGACGAACGGCGCGCTGAGGGAGCCGTGACGTGTGGGCGTGCGACGAGGGCCTGTGGGGCGGAGCACACATTTCTTTCCCTCTTGTTTTGTTTTATTGCGGCCAGGGCGGGCAGACACCCGCAGCGCCACACACACACAGCCACACCCTGCCGCCGTGTTTTTTTTGTTCTTCTCTTTGTTCTTGTGGGTGTGTGCTGCCACCGTGCGTGATTGTTGAGGTTTGGGCCGCACCGCGTTTACCGCTGCCATCCAGCTGTGCCTCTTGTTGTGATGATGTGCCTCCCTGTTCTCCTCTTCTTTTCTGCTCTTCCAGCAAACACACATAAGTATTTGCGCAGTGCACTGCAGGAATGCTCTTTGAGGCGGCTGCACGTTGGCTTGCGTGTCCCGTGCTGACATGATGACCGCCATGCGTGAAGGTGTTGCCTGCTCTTGGGGTCATTCTCTCCTCTGTTTTTGCACTGCCGGGTGCGTGCGTTGCTCGGTGTGTGACGACGCGTGACGGACGGTGCCATGATGGCCTCCTCTGGCGATGAAAATCGGTGTGCTCTCGGCACACACCCACACACTCTTCGTTGTCTCTCTGTGGGAGTGGTTGCGTCAGTAGCGTGACCTACGGCAGCGGCAGCTGGTGTCTTGGAGAGGGACGAGGCGCCGCCGAGTCTGTTTGTGCTGGACGCGTTGAAGTGCGAGGACAGCCACACGAACACCCGCACGGTTGCTGCGCCGTACTTTTTCCAGCACTCCGGCGCCGGCAGCTACACGACGTTGTCGCGCTGTGTGAGTTGCGCGGCCGGGGCATGCCGGCGATTGTGAGGGAAGTGGAGTACACGGAGCTGCTTGACTGAGGGAGGAGGTCGCGGACGTTGCGGCGCAGCGGGAGCGCATGAGGGAGTGCGTGTGCTGGAGGGCCCGACGATCCCGAGGCCTGTGCTGGAGGGGCGCGTGTTGAAGTGAGCGTGGGGAGACTGTGAGGGACTGAGGAGAGGGAATAACGGTAATAGTGACTGTGGGGGTGTGAGGAACGGGACAAGGGCGAGGAGCGCTTCTCTTTTGTTTTTGTTTCGTTTTGATTGTTGTTGTGGTGGTGCGTGGCACTTATTGCTGGATGGGACGGTGCGTGGTTGTGTGACTTTTCTCTCCTTTTGCTTTTGCTTTTTGCTCTGCGTTGACGGGAAGTTAATTTGTGTTGAAGGCTACACGCAAGTGACAGGAGTGATGGCGATGATGATGACTGGCCGTGTGCTGCTGGTGTGTGCCCTCTGCGTGCTGTGGTGCGGTGCCGGCGGTGTTTATGCGAGGGACGGGGAGAACAACGCATTGGGTGGCTGCATGACGTCGGAAGTGTTGGGAGCGTGTTTCTTCCACATGTCGAGCGGATGTAATAAAACGGCGATTACGGTGCCATTGCGGTCAACGTTGCCCATTACTGCCGTTGAAGCTTCGGCTGAAGGAGAGACTCCTGTTGCAGGACTCAACGATTCGGGTTCAAATGAAGACTCCATCGCTGGTGCCCCTGCTGGTGCAGCTGCTTCTCCTTCTGGTCCTTCTGGTGGTAGTGACGGTAAAAATGAGCCTTCAGGGCCTCTCTCTTTGGATGTTGATTCTTCAGCTGGCAGCAGTAATGGTGAGGCGGGATCCAGAGGCAGTACTTCATCTAACGCAGTGGGAGAGCCCCCAAGAGAAAATCCGTCGCCTGATGTAGCAGCAGCGGCCCACAACCCCCCGCCACCCGGTGGAGTGGCAGGAACGACACCCGGCAATAAAGGCGAAAAAGAAGAAGAAAAGGAAAAAGAAAAAGAAAAAGAACTGGACGAAGAACATAAAAGGAATCATGGACAAGAAAATCAGTCCCGGCTTGCAAATCAAAGTGAAGGAGAAATTGGACGAGAAGGTGAACGACTGCACAAAAAAACAAAAGTCCCAAAAGAAGAAAAAGAACAAATACAAGTTGTCGAACACTCAATCGAAAACCAGGGTACACTTCATGAACCAGGAAAAGAACCACAAGAAATAAAAAGGGAAAATGAACAAAGTAAGCATCAAAATGAAGAACTAAAAGGAGGTCAAGAAAAAGAAAATCCACTGCAAGCAATACAGCAAAATTCAGACGCTGAGGAAGAAATGAAAAAAAACCGACAACAAGGCCAACGACCGCAAGAAGTAACGGCACCGCTCGCCTCATCTTCGGGGTCAGAAGCGACGCGAAAGTCACAGTCACCTGTACCACCAGAGGCATTGCATAAGAAAGAGCTAACTGACGGTTTAAGAGAGCAGCTGGAAGAAGAAACCCCTTTGGCTGCCACACAGAGTAAATCCCATGGAACCACTGACCCACAATCGTCACCCGCATCAGCCATTGCTGGTGAAGCTGCTGTCACTCATGATGCAGACGAGGAAAACGCGACGGGTCGCAACGATGATGAACCCATTGAAACGGTATTTGCAGATGACCATCAACAGCATGAACATCCCGAAAACATACAAAAAGAACCCGCGAAAGACAAAAACGCCGTTATTACAAATGGCACGGCGACACCTGGCGACAGTGACAGCAGCACCGCGGCCTCCCACACCACCTCCCCTCTTTTGCTTCTTCTTGTTGCGTGTGCGGCTGCGGCTGCGGTGGTGGCCGCGTGAGAGTGAGGGAGAGAGAGCCGTGCACCGCCCGCACACACACTCGTCCTTCTCTCACTCTGTGTGTGTGTCCCCTTGCATGGACTCTCACCCTCACCTCATCCCACGAAGCACACACATAATGTGCCCATTGTATATATGCATGCACACCCGTGCAGGCCCGTTGGTGCTCTCTTTTGCACCACACGCACCGCTGCCGTCCTGCCTGGCTGCATGGGCGGAGCACCGTAACTGTTTCTGTTTTTGTTTTCATTGCATTGAGTGGGCGACCTCTCTCTCTCTCTCCCTGTGTGTGTGTTTTGCTTTACGGGAGCAATGAGAGTGTGTGCGCTGGTCGTCCCACGCTTCGGCTTTTCTCTTATAGTTTTGTTGTTTTACTTGTGGTTGAGTGCACCCATTACCCTTGTTTTTGAATTGGTGGCTTGCTTTGACTGCGTACGCCTAAATTCTCTTTTTGTATTTTTTCTTTTGAGATATTGTCAGTGTTTTTTATTCTTGTCAAGCCATTTTCTTTTACGTACAGCATGTGTCAGTTGATCCACGTTACCCCACGGTCTGCAGTGCTGCTGGTGCTTCTGGTTGTGATGAGGTTTGTGATGTGTTGTGCTGGCGGGTGCTTTGCTGCCAGCCTGACGTACTCGTGCTCCTCTGACAAAGCGGTGCGTGCGGACAGGGCGAAGTCGATCCCGACTGTGGTGAGGGACGTGCCTTTTGGATCTGAGGGTGCGTCGCAGACATGCAGCGTCATTGGGAGGAATGGATGGGTGCCCATCCGCATCAATGTGTCGACAAGGGACCTGGATGATACCAGGAAGTATTGCAGCTCGGAGCGGTATTGCGCAATGAATTCATTGGTGGCAATTGCGAGTGTGAAGGTGACGTTTTTCTATGCTGAGAGAAGGGAAATGTTTGTTTTGTTATACTTTGCAGCCGCTGTTCGCTAATGGCCTGCGGGCTGTCCGTAGCGATGCGGCCAGTTTTTCCTTCTTGAATGGTGCTGTCGTGCGAGAGGGTGTGTTCCCAAATAGTCGGATGCTGAGTTGTCGAGGACGGGGGCATTCCCACAGCGTGTGCGGCAGGCCCTTCCGTGGATTGTCGGGGGCTCAGCGGCTGGTGGTGGTTGCAGCAGAGGAGTGGCTGAAGGGCTACGGCTGTCATTGGAGCTTGCAGAGTTGCGTTGTCCGTTTTTTGCTCGTTGATACGCTTGACATTTTTGGTGGTGACCTGCGCGTGAGGCACTTGTTGGGAAGACCGTGGAGCTGTCGCAGAATCCACATGTGAGGCCTTCTGCAACGATTGGAGTGCCAGGGTTAGTGCGTCGGGCGTGTGCCTTCATATTGTGGACGGACGAGAAGACGCTGCTGCAGCTTGGGCAGGGCGACGTTGATCCGCTGCTCGTCATTCTACGAGGAGGTGCCGTGGACACGCCAGGTGGAGGTTCCGGAGGAGATCGGGGTGGTCCTGCCTCTTCAGTGTGAGGAAGGGACGGCACCACCGACATAAAGGGTTGCTTGTGACCTGCAGGGCGCGTGCCGGTATTTCGAGGAGTGGGCAGGAGGACGTCCATCAGCCGCTTGTTGGTCGGCAAGGAGTGGCGGCGCTCACGTCGGGAAGAGGTTCCGGTGGAGGCAGAGCACAGACGCGGCCCCAACAGCACCGCAGCACAGCCGATCCCAGAGGGCAGGGACGTGGCGCTGCCATGCCTCGGGGTATCACAGGCCTTGGCTCGAGAGGGCACCAAGCTGTTTCGCACGGACCTCTGACAGCATGGAGAAGCCACGGCGGAGGGCATAATTGCGGTCCTCCCGTTTGCGGAGCACTTCAGCTCGGGGCAGGCTGCCGCTGCAACACACTCGGCCTGCTACATTCCGTCCGTCCAGGTTCCTGTGGGACTGTCACGGCTGCCACTCGTACGGTGCCTCGGTGCATCTCCAACCATGTGATTACAGCAGCCAGAGGCGTTGCACACGCCGAGGTGGAAGCATCACAGTCAGCTTCACGCAGGGAAATGGCATCATGTTTCCGTCGTGGCAGCATGCCTGCCTGTCGCGGGATGCCGTCCTCCGTCCCTGCACTGTGGGATGGCAGATGGTGGTCCGAGTCCATGTAAACGGGTGGACGTTTAGTGGGAGACACGCAGTACGCGTTGCGCAGTCACCTCGGGAAAAGAGACGCTGCAGCCGCTGATCCACGTTGCCTGTGCCGGGTCGTCGGACAGCTCAGAGTCCATGCCGCTTGGGGTGGCGGCGAGGTCCTCTCCTGCCGTCGTGGACGGTGATCGACCGTCCCGCGGCTCATGGTGTGAATTCAGGTCGCAAATAACCGCTGCAGGACCAAGGCGACGAATGTTGCTCGCAAAGTGAGCAGCGTGAGCAATTGCCGTGGGAAGGCTGCAGAGGTTCACCACGTACATGCTGGAGCAGGCCTGTAGGCGCACGCGGAAGGCGGTGGTCTCCACGCAGTTGGTGCCACGAGCAACAGGTGCTCGCACGGCAAGGTGTGGCGCACCAAGAAGGCCACGCCACCGGCACCCCCACTGCAGGCCTGGTGGAAGACACTGCAGCCAATGAGCCTCGTCGCTGGGGCTCACTGGTGCCTGCACTCCTGCAGAAGAACCATGCCGGGATGGTGCTGCGCCAGTCGAGCAGCAAGGGCAATCCTGAAGGGCGAAGGGCCTGAAGTTCTGAGCTGCCAGACAACTACGAGGCCATCCTCATCGAGGCTGCGGCTCTTGCGGACACCACCGCAGCGGGTGATGCCGACGGAGTGACCGCAATGAAACAACTGTGCGGTTCTGTCAGTCGGGCTGCAAGAAAACCGCCTCGCCGCTCCACAACCGACAGATCGTGGGACCTTCTCGAGGGGTGACGCCGTCGTGGTCCCCATCACGCTCGCAGCAATGCCCTGCCGCAATCACTCCCACAGAGAGACAAGGAAGAGTGTGTGGATGTGTGCCGAGAGCACAGCGACTGTCATCGTCAGCGGAGGCCATCGCGGCACCGTCCGTCACGCATCAGCACACACCGAGCAACGCCCACAACCGGAAGTGCAAAAACAGAGGAGAGAATGGTCCCAAGAGCAGGCAACATCTTCACACACGGCGGGCATCGTGCAGCCGTGTTGCCATTTCAGCACGGGACGCAAGCCCACGCCCCGCTGTTGCCAAGAGCATTCCTACAGAGCACTGTGCAAATACTTATGTGTGTGTGCTGGAAAAGCAGAAAAAAAGAGGAGCACAGGAAGGCACATCAACACAGCAGGAGGCACAGCTGGATGGCAGCGATACATGCGGTACGGCCCAAACCTCAACAATCACGCACGGTGGCAGCACACACCCATCCACAAAAAACAAAAAAAAAGGAAAACAACACGGCGGCAGGGTGTGGCTGTGTGTGTGTGTGGCGCTGCGGGTGTCTGCCCGCCGTGGCCGCAAAAAAACAAAACAAGAGGGAAAGAAATGTGTGCTCCGCCCCACAGGCCCTCGTCGCACGCCCACACGTCACGGCTCCCTCAGCGCGCCGTTCGTCGCGGCCCCTCCTCATGCGTGCAGCAGGCGAGGCGCACAGGGCCGTCTTCGTGAGCGTGTCGGTGGGTGTGCGAGTGGAGCAGTTGGGCGGAAACACACGGCACCCCTCACAGGAAGAGTGCAGAAGAAACAATTAAGAAGAGAGAAGAGTAGAAAAGAAATGAAACGTCCACAGTGATTGCCCCCAAAAGCAAAAAAGTGAAGAGATGGGGGAGTAAAAGAAGACAAAAGAAAAAGAAAAAATTAAAGAAAATAAACCATTAAAAAATGAAAAAAACTCACAACGCCCCGAAGGAAGTAAAAAACAAGAAAAACATAAAGAAACAACTAAAAAAAAAACATCCGAGAAAAAAGAAGAAAGTAAAAAAAAAGTAAACACACACAAAACAAAATTCAAGGAGCTGCGACGAATGACTCCAGTGTGCATGCACCAGCACACACAAAAATGCGTCCGCGCAAACAGTTGTAGGCGTGTCGTGCATATGAGTGTGTCTGGGATGCGTGCCAAGTGACGGATACAGGGGTCAACAACATGGAGCACAAAGCAGCGCAGCTGAAGCAAATGAAGCAAAACACACAATCATTATTTTCTCTTACTTATTACGCAATAAAACAAAAGAAGCGCACAAATCCCCGTCGTTGAGTGCTGGCAATTATAGTCCGCATTCACTTCTTCAGCCCAGTGTCCCGTAGGTGAGTGCAGCCAGAACAAGCGGTGGCAGGGCATGCAGATGGGTGTCATGGAAGCAGGCGTCAGTTCCCACACTTTTCTCCAGCGCGTTCGTTGTGGGCGCAGAGGAAAGGGGAGCCGGCATGCTTGCCGCCATATTATTTCCTTCGCCGGAAGCAGTCTCGGTGGTGTTGGCGGCGGTGTCCTCTTCGGCGCCTTCCGCTGCACCCCCGTCCTCGCCGGTCTGGGACAACTGAGTCGGTGGCGCAGCAGCAGTCTCTTCCCGCAGCTCCACTGGAGGGTCATGGGAGGAGTGGTCGCTGCCTTCTGTGGGCTTTGGATCTGGTGGGGATTCGGATGCAGCAGAAGCAGCAGAAGTAGAATGTGCAGCGCCTTGAGGATCACCAGCGGGAGCGGAATCCGGTGCTCGCGAGGCCTCGGCAGAAGAATCCGTCGTGGCCGCAGCGCCAGCAGCAGAGTTAGCACCAGCGCCGCCTGGAGTTGCAGGTAGAGAAGAAGGAGGGACATCCGTGGAATTCTCAACGACAGCAGGAGAAGATTTTGAATTTGTTGTGGAGGCGTCACGAGAAGCCTCCTCTTGTCGAGCCGCCGGAGTGCCTGCTCCCGGACGTGTGGCCGGAACACTTTCACCAGCGCCACCCGGAGCTCCAGCCAGTGAAGGGGCACCAGCGGAATTCGCAGCGTCAGCAGTAGGAGATTCTGAATCCGGTGTGGAAGATGTTTCACGAGAAATCTTGTCTTCTGGAGGGCCCGGAGGTCCCTCCGGAGGTTTGGCTGCACCAATTGCAACGGTGACCGCCTTCGGCTCAACGTTACGCTCCCACCAACTCTTCAGGATGTCTGGAGTAAACGTGGAGACGTTGATCGTGATGACAGCATCCTTCACACCATCTATGGTGCGACTCTGTGAAGCCTCGGGCTTACAGTTTCCGACGCCCATGCCGCAAATCATCTGCCCAAAACCAGCAGCTGCAGTCGTGCAGTTGTACCACAATGACGTCCCACGGAGTTGCCAGCGCGCAAGTTTGTCCTTACCCGCACACACTGCATTCACCTGCGTTACCTGCGGCTCCTCCTCCTCCACGGCAAACACGCACGAGCAGCAGCACAGCAGTGCCAGCACCAACACGACACAAAACACACGGCACATCATCTTCAAAACTTTCGTTGTTGAATAACGTGGATTCGATCTGCAAGAGCATGAGAAAGGAATTAGAGAGAGACAGCAGCTACACCACGCACAGCCACCGCATGGTAATAAATGGCAGCAGCCAGAAGAAGCGCACACCAAAAAAGAGACAGATGGAATCATTACAACCGCAAAACTCGCACACCGACCCGCAAACCAGAACTTAAAAAAGCGGAAAAAACAAAAAAAGAAAAAAAAATGATAGGAGTCCATCAGAACTTCCAAAACTTTTAAAAAAATCAATCGGGCAGCAATTCTATTTAATGTGCCAAGCAGCACAAGACAAGCGTGTGTGTCTGTATAAATAATGCCTTCACCAAGAAAAAAAGGCAAATAAAAACGATCGTCTTGTTCCACCAGCCCACACAACATTCCTTCACATTTCATTGCGGCATCCGGCCTGTTCCTCCAATCCTCCTTTCGTGCAGTCCGTGGGACGCACAGCAATGAGGCCGGCACCGCGTGAGGGCAACAAAAACAAAACAAGTAGAGGGAGAAACACGTCACACATGACAGTGTGCAGCAACCGACCATTGAATAAAGGAACAGCAAGGATACGTATCATTCCAGGAAAACAACAAAACAAACAAAAGTAAAACGTAAATAATAAAAGAAAACACGCATGCAACGCGGCACATGTTCTCCGTGAGGAGTCGCAATTTCACACTCTTTGGCTCAGAAGACCGCCACAACCCCCCACAATCCCAGAAGAAGCAGCAACACCCAATACACGCACACACGCACAGTGCCGTCAACAGTTAACTCACGCAGTGTCAATTTCGCGTCGTTGAGCAGGGCAGAGCAGTCGTTGCGACTCACACCGCTCCCGGAATACTGCGCGGTGAATTCTCGTAATTGGGGTTTTCGTGTCCAGAGGCATTGCGTTGAGTCAATCCGCCCGCATCACCCTCAGCAACAAATCTACTGCCTGCAACGCCATTTTCTAAAATGAGAGATTTTTGTCCGGTGGCGTTGTGCTCACTCACCTCGTCCGTGTTATCCGCAGCAACGTGTTCCCTGCCGCCATAAGTGACAGACATGATCTCGGATGCATTCAGCGCCACTAATATTCTCGGACCGTTGGCGAAGGAAGGCCTCTTCTTGGATGCATTCGGGACCATCACTTCGCTCGGATTGCTGGCAAACTCAGGCCTCGTCTCGGACATGTTGGTCGCCGTGTTGGATGCGGGACTCCGATCGACGGTGTTGGGTCCGTCAGCCGCCGCAGACTGTCGCCAATCCTCGTTTTGACGTGACGGCTCAGCATTAACTTGCGGCGCAGTTGTCCCACCAGATTTTGTGTCATCCTTCCCTTCACGGGGTGGCGGCAACTGACAGATGACCGTCTGGTCAGCATCGCTGCTCCGTGCAGGCGGATGGATGGTTCCATCGGGAAAATTGACGCCACCACAATTCATAAGGGCCGGCGTGTTTATGTGTCGCCACATTCATCGTGAAGGCAACGGTGGCCCCTTCCTCTTTCGTTGCACGGCTGGCAGCACAGTTGCTACATGTGTGCACCGCATTGGCCACATGGCACACAGCACCCAGCTCACCATTCCTGCCATGCATGCGCACACCAAAGCCACTGAAAGTATAATTCTCATGCTGAGCCTCAGCAATGGCAGCAGAACACTTCTTCCACACGCACACACACACACACACGCACGCGATAGCTCAGGCCGCCCAACTCAACGCAATCACAGGCGGTGCGTCACACCCGCAGGAAAGGAGACTCGGGCTGCGCACTCCCTCTATCCTCCTTATCTTCATGCCACGGAAGAAGAGAACAGGCGCCACCCGCAACCGCCAGCACACGCTACAAAAGAAGCATCAAAATCAAATGAAATGTGCATTTTGTGCGTGCATGTGGTTGTGTGTGCCTGCAGACACACGAGGCAAAGAAGTAAAAACAGGAGCGGAGCATGTGAGGGGACGCACAAACAAAACTGTACAGCAGAGGTGCATGGCAGAAATAAAGAGAAAAAGACTGCTCAGGCTCACGATATTGCACTGCAGACAAAGCAGCGGCAATTCATTAAAAATTAAATAAAAATAAATAATAAAAAATTCATCTTCACCTTTCCACACCTCACACTTTAAAAAGAAAAGAAAAAAAGAAAAAAAAAATTTAAAAAAAGTCGTCCTCTATTACGGCTACACCCAAATAATAAAAAAAGAAAAAGAAACAACACACACACAAAAAGCACCTAACCACCGTGCTGCTCCAGAAATTGTCTGCATATATTTTGTCCGAAAATAAAATTAAAAGATATTTAAATGTCTTTCAACCGTCCGACCCTCTGTGTGTCCGCACATCGTTTATATTTCATGGGGCCATCTGCGTGTTGCCGCTCCCCTCAGCCCTCTCATCGGCGTGTGAGTGCGGCCTGCAGAGCACAGTCACTCGTGTGTGTGGGGACTGAGAGAAGCACGCAGACATGACGGGAGTCGCGTCACTCCATCGGGAGAGTGAGCGCAGCAAAAGAAAAAAAAACATCAGAGGGGAAAGAAATGCTCACGAGGCCGACACCGAAGGGACTGTCGGCGCAAGAAATGCACACGCAAAGCAAAAAAACTTAAAAACACGGCGGCAGGGTGTGGCGGTGTGTGTGTGGCGCTGCGGGTGTCTGCCCGCCCTGGCCGCAATAAAACAAAACAAGAGGGAAAGAAATGTGTGCTCTGCCCCACAGGCCCTCGTCGCACGCCCACACGTCACGGCTCCCTCAGCGCGCCGTTCGTCGCGGCCCCTCCTCATGCGTGCAGCAGGCGAGGCGCACAGGGCCGTCGTCATGAGCGTGTCGGTGGGTGTGCGAGTGGAGCAGTTGGGCGGGAAACACACAGCACCCCTCACAGGAAGAGTGCAGAAGAAACAATTAAAAGAGGGAAGAGTAGAAAAGAAAAAAACTTCCATAGTAATTGCCCCCAAAAGCAAAAAAGAGGAATGGGGGAATGAGAAATAAAAAAAACATGCACAAAAAATTAAAAAAAAAATGAAAATTTTCCTTTACGGAGAGTAATCCACTACCAGAAGTGTGTGCGTCGGTGGTGGGGAAGGGCTGAGGTGTTCCACGCAGAGGCCACACACACCTCAAGAAGCGGCAATCCCCCACAATCCAAGCAGAAGGAGCAGCAGCAGCAGTCCGCCTCCGCAAACAGTGCTCCCATCACCATGTGCCCCGCCGTCACGAGCGGTACCGACACCCGTTGCTCCTGCCGCCACTGTTTTCAGACCTGTCAGCTTTGGAATAGAAATTTTGTTTGCGTTGAGGACGCGGATCTCATTGTCATCCAACGGGCGGTTGTAAAGCAGGACATTCGTCGCGGTCACAGGCACGTCTTCTTTGCTCCCTGCGCTGCCTCCATCCCCTCCAATGTAGAAGTGGGAGATTCCTTTCGAATCCGTGTTTTTCAATTCACATGACGCATCTCCCACGCGCTGACCATCGACGTACGCGGAGCCCTGTTTTCCGTTCCGTAGCACAATGGCCACTTGGTGTGTTGTCCCTGGCTCCCAATTACTGCGGAGTTCCTTGGTCGTTTTGCCACCGCACAGCACCTGCCACTTCCCCTCTTTGTCGTACGACAGTCCCAGGAGCACTGTATTCTTACCGTCATTCATCGTCGCACCCATCAATGCAATGGGGGTATCTCCCTTCGGCTCACCGTGGACGGACACCGTCGCCACAAGAGTGAAGTTGTGGTTCGCAAAGTGGTACAGCTGATTCTCCCCCTGCCTGCCAACGGGCCACTCCGCCCACGCTCCCTGGAACTTCACGCCGTTATCCGCCTTTGCAGCCCCTGTTGCCACCCCATTCGTTCCTTTCTTTACTGTGGCGTCCACCCCGAGGTACTCGTCCCTCCATGTGTTACCAGAGAAATTGCCGGACAAAAAGCCAACCAGCCCATCCGTGATCTTAACAGCGCTGCACGCATTGCCAGTTGAGGGATTCTTCGCAGGACTTTTAGAGGGGCACAGCTTGGAGACACGTTCGTCCACCTTCTTCCATGTCGCCAGCACCTCCCTCACCCGCTTCAGCTGCGCAGTCAGACGCACTGAGACCATACCGAGTGATGATTCCCCACCGCCTTTCTTCTTCTCGTACAGTGCAATCAACTCCTCCTTCCCATTATTTCCACTTCCAGCACTTTTGTACAGCAGGGAGCTGGCGGCAGCGTCACCATCACCGGATACCGGCCCAATATCAACAATGTGCGTGTTGTCCGTCAGCCAAAGATGAAGTACGCCTTTTTCTCCATTCTCGGAATGTACCGGCAGAGTAACGAGAATCACATTCCTCTTATCATCGACACTGTCAAGACTCGCTGTGATGAACCCGCTTCTAACGCCCTTCACATTTCCCCTGTGTTTGTTGCCCCACACGCGCGAGAGTGTCCCGAGGGCCTCCGTCCACGAATCCCCCTTGTCACCGGACTCGTACACCCTGCGGCGGCCATCATCACACGCAGTCATCATCATGAGTTTTCCGTCCTTCCGCTCCACGACGGAGGGATCACTGCAGCCATCGGCAGACATCCCCTTCGACATCTTCCCACTCGCAGTGTCTGAGGGGTATAGGATCAGCGAAACGGTCTTCCCATTATTCTTCGTGCCTTCCACGGGAAACACAATCGTACCGTCCTTCATCTGAACACCCGATCCACCACTGCCAATCAGCCGTGTCAAGGATTCGTGTCGTTTTTCAGAATCAGTCCACGGGATAACGGAAGCGTCGTTCCAATAAATTTTTTTTTTACCGCTGCTCCCATCATTACTGACGTTTCCCACAGCCACCAAAAGTCCCCATTTAGCTGCTGCAGCTGTGCTACGAGTAGCTGCCTTATCAGTAACTTCAAAACTGTAGGTTCCAGCGAAAATGTAAATATCACTTCCCCGCACGACTGTTGTTGGCCGGCTCACACGTACTTTTGTCCGGCTTTGGGAAGCCTCCTGATCTCCTGTTTGGGAGGCACAACCCTTATTTCCGGCAGGACATTCCTCCAGTACTTGTGTCTTCAGTTTAGTTGTATCCAATTCTCTTGATTCTTTATCGGTCCACTCCAGGAGCTCCGAGGCAATCCCAGTAAAATTGCTTCCTCCCTCCTTCAACTGCGCCTCGGCAACGGCAAACACGCCACCATCCATCTCAACAAGAACTGGAACATGGAGCGAATCCACTGTTTCTCCTTCTTTCTTATCTCTCCAGGCAAAAGATGGACTCGGTGAAGATTCCTGACCTGACGATGGTTCACCAGCTTGCGCAGCACCACCACTGCCGCAGCACATCATCACGAAGAGAAGGAGCAGCACCGCGGAAGTAAACACACGCCGGGACATGTTGGGCCTCTGCGGCTCACTCTCTCCTCCTTCCCTCCTCCTTCCGCTGGATCCGGTCACGCCGCGACGGTTGTGTGTGCGGGGTGCCTTCACTGCAGCAACACGTGAGAGCATATAAATATGTGTGGGCGGTGTGTGTGCTGTTGGTCCTTTCAGTGCCTTCGAATTTCACAGTAGCGTTTAGTGCTTGTTTTCCTTCTTCGTGTGTAATTGAGAAAGAAAAATATAAAGGGAAAAAATACCAATACAAAAAGTACAACAGTAACAATCGCCATCCGCAGTGAGTGGCACCATCATCCCCGCCGCAGTCACTCCCAACAACAACAACCCACGCACACAGACACACGGAACGACACGGAAGAACAGTGCACCGGGAACACACAGCGACTGCCACCACCAGCAGCAGCAGGAGCCACGGCGGGTGAGTCGTTATTCGTCACGCGTCAGCAGACACCAAGCGACACCCACACACAAAGCAACAACAGGCGGGATGCAAAGCAGCAAAACCGCCCTTTGCAGCAATAAAGCGCTGCCGCCAGTCCTTTTACTGTTGCCGCTCCCCGCACACGCTCCTCAACCGCCATAGCCGCACATCAACCCGCACAGGCGAAGAATCCCCGTCGGCAAATTTACAGCAAGAGAGCCACTTCGGCACGTGCAGCGGATGGCGGGAAGCAATCCGCACTCGCCCAAGGCACCCTCAACACCACTCACTGGATGCGCGCCGCCAACATCACACCCGCAACACGTCGAAAAGACATACCGCAGTCTCCCGATCTCCCTCCTCGCGAGGGCCGCCGCAGCCAGACCTTGTGCATGTGTGCGCCGTAGCATGTCTGTGTGGGCTTGTGTGTTTTTCAGCGCCTATACTTGCAAAGCAGCCGTCCGACACAAAAGAGTCCAAAGAAAAGCAACGGCAGAGAGAGGCAGATAGCACACACGCAAACTACTCATATCATTACACACACACGCAGCCCGCACAATGGGTGCTCTCAACCACAACACAACTAAAGCAATGAAAGAAACAAGAAGCCGAAGCGTGGGACGACCAGCGCACACACTCTCATTGCTCCCGTAAAGCAAAACACACACACAGGGAGAGAGAGAGAGGTCGCCCACTCAATGCAATGGAAACAAAAAAAAACAGTTACGGTGCTCCGCCCATGCAGCCAGGCAGGACGGCAGCGGTGCGTGTGGTGCAAAAGAGAGCACCAACGGGCCTGCATGGGTGTGCATGCATATATACAATGGGCACATTATGTGTGTGCTTCGTGGGATGAGGTGAGGGCGAGAGTCCATGCAAGGGGACACACACAGAGAGAGAGAAGGACGAGTGTGTGTGCGGGCGGTGCACGGCTCTCTCTCCCTCATACTCTCACGCGGCCACCACCGCAGCAGCAGCCGCACACGCAACAAAAAGAAGAAGCAAAAGAGTGGAGGTGGTGTGGGAGACCGCGGTGCTGCCGTCACTGTCGCCAAGCTTTTCATTATCGCCAGTTTGGCGTTTTTCTGTCGCGGCAGCATCCGGAGTTTGAGCATCCTCGGTTGTCTTCGTCCCTGTGGAGTGTTCCTCCTCAAAAGGAGAAGTTTCTTCGCTTGTAGATGGCTCAGCTTCTTGTTCTTGAGTGCCAGTTGATGTACTCTGCGCCGCACCTTCCGTAGAGGCAGGATATTCCTTATTTTCCTTTTGTAGTTCGGGTAGGTTCGTGGATTTATCCGTGCTTTGGCTTTGATTTGTCTTTTGTTCCGGAGTTAACTCTTCATTTTGGGTTTTGTGCTCCGGCGGTACTGTTTTTGGCACTGTCGTTTGGACCGGTTCACTGCTTTCTGATTCTTTACCTGGACCCTTTAATGAGTCTCCTTTCCCGAGGGCCCTTGAATCCTCGTTTCCAATATTTTCTACTCCCAATGAGGACTGACCTGCTCCACCCGCATTGTTCTCGCCAACACCTTCACCCTCTTCTAAAGCAGGAGTGTGTGGCTGCGGCTGCAGTTGCGTTTGTGACTGCGGTTGCTGTGGTATATTTACTTGCGCTTGTGGCGGTTGCCTTAATTCCTGTTCTTTATTTTGTAATTGCGTCTTTGTTTTTTCGTTTCCTTGATCATCTTTCAATGGTTCTTCTAAATGGTCTGAAGGGTTCTTTTTTTTTTCATCCTCCATTCCAGGAGCAACATCCTGTTGTTCAGCATTAACTTCGTTTACTTCCAAAGATTTTCCTGTAGATGTTTCTGTTGATTGATTAGCCTTAGGCACATCTTTTGGTGGATCCGAGGCGTCTGGTCCTGGCGCTGAAGTTTCAGTCGACCCCACAGCACCTTTACCACCACTCCCTCCCCCAGCACCACCGGCAGGACCTCCTGCCTCCTCGTCACATCTACCGCCGTCACCGCACCACAGCACGCAGAGGGCACACACCAGCAGCACACGGCCAGCCATCATCATCGCCATCACTCCTGTCACTTGCGTGTAGCCTTCAGCACAAACTAACTCCCCGTCAAAAAAAGCAAAGACACGGCCGTTACACTACACACGGCCACCGTACAGCAACAAGTGCACACACCATGAGGCAGTTGTAATCAGTACAATTGCAGAACTCACACACCGCCCTGCAAACGAGAAGCGGGAAAGCAAAAAAAGAACAGCAACATAGTTGAGGGTCCGGCATGACTCCAAAATATATATATATATATATATATATATATATATATATATCAGGCACGACTTTTATTTTATGTGCCAAGCAGCACAATGTAAACAACCACTGGTTTGTGTATACGTAATGCATGAACTGAATAAATCAAAAAAAGTTCGTACTGTTCTACCAGCCCACACAACTCCCCTCACATTTTATGCGACATCCGGCCTGTTCCTCCACTCCTCCTTTCGTGCAGTCCGTGGGACGCACAGCAGTGAGGCCGGCACCGCGTGTGGGCAAAAGAAGGAAACAAAAGAGGGAGAAGCATGTCACTCATGACAGTGTGCAGCAACCGATCATTAAATGAAAACACAGGGATGCTGATTATTCTCATAGGGCAAAAGCAGCAAAAATAAATAAATAAAAGAAAATAAAAAAACTTAGGTTATTGACAAAACTCAGTGGGTAATGCTGGCAAGCTGCACAGTTATTGTTCCACGAAAGGCCGCAGTTCCACCCTCCCTCACACTTCAGCAGAGTGCCACGGTGCCCCACAGCCCCAGAATCAGAAGCAACAACACCCGAGACACACACCCATGCACGGTGATGTCACCAATTTCAGCCATGGCCAACAAATCCGTGAAATGCCCGTGCTCACAAAAACCGTTGCTCACAAGTGATGCTGCGTTGTGCTCCGATGGGATCTCTGGTTTCCCAGACGTTGTGCGCAAATAATCCTGTGCGGCATCACCGCCACCCGACACGTTATCACTCGTTCAGCATTTGCTAGGGCTGTGCTGGGCTCAGGCGTAACTGTTGTACCATCCAGAGGCATTAGATCACTGTTGCTGAGTGAATCGGGGTCGCTGTCCATGCCCACGGCAGTGCGGGCATACGTGTCCTATTCATGGTCAACGTGTTGTTAGTCGCTGGTAACTGTGTTGGCGGTGGACGGCTTGTCGTCTCTCGCTGAGCGTGCGTCTGGATCCGCCGCGCTGCCACTTTACTCCCCGGACGGCCGAGCTCCCTGTGAGGCCTCACCGCGCAGCTGCCGGCAGCCTTGCATGCTCCTGCCGAGCGGAGTGTCCTGCCACTCAGCATGGCCTCAGACAGTTCCCAGTCCCCCGCCTGGCAGCAGCATCCCAATCGCCCACACGAGTTCCTGCCGCCACAGACTCCCTCTCGGCGATGGAGGCGCTCCGCCTTGGCTCGCTGGCGGTGTGCGGCGACGTCACCGAGGAGAGTTGCAGCGTGCCGCTTTTACTGGCGGATCGAGATCACGCAGTTGGCTCCACATGTTCACCATGACACTGCGGAATCCCACGCAACGTGACAGCGGACGCTGACGCCATCATGGCATGATCCCTCCCGCAGGGCTGCGTCAATGCCTGGCACGTGGACTTCCTCACTGCAGTGAAGCGGCGGAATCGGAGGGAAGTGCGGGAGGAAAAGGAAGGCGCGCACACCGCATGACAGACGGTTGTCGGTGTGGCGAGGACTCTATTCCTGGTGTCGACCCGGACATCGTTCCTCGAGCGACGGCACGGCGCAGATGCGACACCCGCCCACTCTTCGACAGGCCCGCACGCGCCCTGCGGATCACAAGTAACTCCCTGTGTCGGTGGTGCCGTCCCTTTCTTCACCAAGGTGAGCGGCCCGCCTCCGCCGGAACCTCTTACAGACGAAAACTCCGCAATTTCTTTCCGACCAGCGAGCGGCGGATTGACGTTCTCCCGCCCAATCTGCGGCCAAGCGTGTTCGTCCGTCCACAATATGACGGCACATGCCGGACGTACTCAGCCTGGAGTTCCGATGGTGGGAGAGGCCTCACATGCGGATGCCGCGATTGTTCCACCGTCTTCTTAACAGGCGCCTCGCGCGCAGGTTGCCACCGAAGTCGCCAAGCATGCCAGCGGTCAAGGCACGCAGGAAGCACAAACGCGGGAACTCGAGATGGACCAGGCTCTTCCGCCACTGCCTCATCACAGACGCCGAGTGCTGCTGATCCCCGACGGATCACGGGACACTCCGCTTCATCCACTGTGGTAATGCCCCGTCGTTTGGAGTAGTCCCTGCGAATGTTTGGGACTGCTCCAGCCTGCACGACGGACTGTTTGCGACGGAATAATTGACACTTTATTGCGGACGGCCCTTGCGCTACTCACTCGTTATTGTAACAGTATCTAACAACAGCAAAATGACAAGCTGCTTTGTGATGAATATTGGCTGCACTTCCCGTGGACCAACAATTCACGTGTTGTGCGGGGATCTCTTCAGTTTAATTGTTACTTTGCTTTTTTGTTGCTGTGTGCGCTGCACCTCCTCTTGTGTGTGTGCGTACACTCCGTGAGGGGTGCCGACACGACGGACCGCTCTCGCCGTATGTGCATGCGGTGGAGCCTTGTGTGCCGCTCCTGTTTGCTTCTCCCTCTTCCACCTGTGTGTTGGTGTTGCGGCAGGGCTGTGTGTGTGTGTGTGCCTGCTGCCGTGGATTGGAGTGTGTGTCGTGCGTGGTGTGCGGCGTACGGTGCATGCCTGGCTGCTGCCCTCTCCTCATGTGGTGTGCTCTCTGTGTGTGTGTCTGCCGCACCTCTCGTCTCCCCTGTTGCTCTTCATGTCCCTCACTGTGCAGATCAGCTCCACACCACTGAACGACCACACTCACGATGACGACGTGCCGTCTGCTGTGCGCCCTGCTGGTGCTCGCCCTGTGCTGTTGCCCATCCGTTTGCGTGGCAATCTTTGAGAAGGCTCCAATTCCCGAAGGTCAAGTTGATGGTAAAGGCTCCGGTCAATTGTCCCATGCACCTGGAGCAGCACCAGCCACGACGGTCGGTTCGCCAGTTCCGGGGCCGGTTGCTGAACGGGGAAGCGAAGCCGGACATGGTGGAGTCGCGACCGATACAGAACTGCAACCAAATGCTGCTCCCAATAATTTACAAGGAGAAGGTACGGATGATAATAAAAAGAAAGAAATTGGCACGAGTTCGTCCGCAGAACAAAGAAATAAGAGTGAAGAAGATTCCGCCCAGAAGACCACGACGACCACAACTACGCAGGCACCAACCACGACCACAACGACCACCACAACGACGACCACGACTACAGAGGCGCCAACCACGACGAGCACCCGCGCACCGTCACGTCTGCGCGAAATCGACGGCAGCCTCAGCAGCTCTGCGTGGGTGTGTGCCTCGCTGCTGCTCGCCGTATCCGCGCTGGCGTACACCACTGTGGGCTGAAGAGGTGTGTATGCGGGCTGTGCGTGCCAGCACTCAACCGCGGGGATTTGTGTACGTCCACTGTGGTCCGATGTAAATAAATAGGGGAAAATAATGATTGTGTTTTGCTTCATTTGCTTCAGCTGTCCTGCTTTGTGCTCCATCTTGTTGCTGCCTGTATCCGTCACGTTGAACGCATCGCAGACATACTTATATGCACGACACGCATACAAATTTTTACGTGGACGCATGTTTGCATGTGGATGCATTCACAATGAAGCCATACTGTGCAGCGGCTTTTATTAAAGTTTTTTGTTGCTTTTTACTTGTGTTTTTAACTGTTTTGTTTTTCTTCTTTTCTTGCTGATTAATTACTGAATGACTGTGTATGTGCCTTTTTTGCCCTTTCACTGATTCCAACTGCCTCATGGTGTGTTTGTTGCTGCTTATGGGCTGCTATTATTTGTGACTGTGCGGTGGCTGTGCGTGGTGTAGTGGTCGTGTCTTTCTTTTTTTGCTCTCACTCCGCGTTGACGGGGAGTTAGTTTGTGCTGAAGGCTGCACGCAAGTGACAGGAGTGATGGCGATGATGATGACTGGCCGTGTGCTGCTGGTGTGTGCCCTCTGCGTGCTGTGGTGCGGTGCCGGCGGTAGATGTGATGAAGGGGAGGCGGCAGTTCATGGTGTTCCACCCGATGTTCCTGCGAGTGGTACTGAAGATGGGCTGGGAGGGACAAGAAATGCGGCGCCAGCACCAGAGTCACAAATACAATCGTCAGGAGAGGAGCAACAACACAAATCTCGGGAAGGACGTCCCGCACTCCCAGAAGGATCTTCCGAAGAAGAAGAAGAAGAGGAAGAAGAAACGGTAGAAGATGAAAATTTGGATGAAGTAACGGAACGTGGTGAAGAAGGACGACACGAAGATGGACAAAATGCAAATGAGCGGGATGGAAGTCAGACAAGCGAAGTTTTCACAAAACAGGAGGAAACCCCACCACCATCAACACCAGCAGCTCCAGCAGAGGAAGGAAACCAAAACGCATCACCACAAGCACCATCTGTTGACAGTCATGGTGGTGGCGGGACTGATAGAATTGAAGGTTCCATCTTGAAGGCTCCTTCTTCTGGGGTTGCTCTACAGCACGCCGGCGATGCGTCTACCAATCAGAAGAATAAATCTTTGGAAACGGGCAAGCATGCAGAAAACACAATAACTGGAGGTCCCGTCCCGTCCCAGGTGAAGGCACCGAAGGAGTCAATAAACGATGCAGAAAACCATTCCGTCACTGGAGAAGATACGGCATCCAACCAAGTTGTTAGTAGAGGTACAACTGAATACGAGGCACAGCAGAGAGCCTTGGCGACGCAAGACCGTTCAAGCGTGTCATTCCCCGACAGCGAAAAAAAATGGCACACAACGCCACAAGAAACGCCAACGACACAAGTACCGCCATCAGCAACAGAACCATCGTCAAGAGGAGGGCAACTACCAACAGCAACAACAGACTCACAGACACCAAATGCTCAAGAGCATAAAAAGTTACTGTTACCAAAAAAAAAAACAGAGTACAATGCACCGGAACATCCTTCAGGGGATACTGTGGCAGAGCAACAAGGTCAAGCCACAGCCACAGAGAATTTGACGGAGAATGCACCTGCCACCAATCAAGCAGAAACAACAGCATCACCCAACTCTACAAGTGGCGGTGGTGAAGCCCGGAGTACGGCGGATGAGAATACTGCCAATGCTCAACGGCCTAACCCCAAAGAACCACACGAAGATCTTGAAGGTATTGGTACCCACCCAGTTCCCACAGCCAGTGAGGCAGCACCTCAAACAGCAGGAACAGCTACCACCGCCAACACAACTGATACGGCGGCGCCTGGCGACAGTGACGGCAGCACCGCGGTCTCCCACACCACCTCCCCTCTTTTGCTTCTTCTTGTTGCGTGTGCGGCTGCTGCTGCGGTGGTGGCCGCGTGAGAGTGAGGGAGAGAGAGCCGTGCACCGCCCGCACACACACTCGTCCTTCTCTCTCTCTGTGTGTGTCCCCTTGCATGGACTCTCGCCCTCACCTCATCCCACGAAGCACACACATAATGTGCCCATTGTATATATGCACGCACACCCATGCAGTCCCGTTTGTGCTCTCTTTTGCACCACACGCACCGCTGCCGTCCTGCCTGGCTGCATGGGCGGAGCACCGTAACTGTTTTTTTGTTTCCATTGCATTGAGTGGGCGACCTCTCTCTCTCTCTCCCTGTGTGTGTGTTTTGCTTTACGGGAGCAATGAGAGAATATGTGCGCTGGTCGTCCCACGCTTTGGCTTTTTTTTTTGTCTATTTTATTTTTTTTACTTGTGTTGTGACTGAGTGCACCCATTCCAGTTTTTTTTTTTTTAATTATTGGTGGATTGCTTTGACTGTGGACGCCTAATTTCTCTTTTTTGTATTCTTATCTTTTTCCTTTCTTGTTAAGAGAGTGCCAGTCTCTTTTATCCTTGTCACGCTACCAAGTTTTTTTGACATACGCCATGCGTCAGTTGATCCGCTTTACTCTGCTGCCTGCATCGCTGCTGGTGCTGCTATTGATGATGCCTGCGATGTGATTTGTCGGCGGATGTCTTGCTGTCAGTCTGACGTATCCTTTGCTCCTTGACGATTTGTTGCGTACCGACGGTGCGTGGGCGTCTCTGGTGATGGTGAGGGACGCGTGTCTCAGAGCGCAGGATGCGTCGCGGGTGTGCAGCGTCGTTTGGAAGGAACGATTGGTGACCATCCGCATCCAGGCGTCATCAACGGACTGTGAGGACAGCATAAGGCACTGCGGCTTCTTTTGGTGTTGCACAAAGAATTCATTGGACGGTGCGTTTGTTTTCAATCTTTTGCAGCTTTTGTGGGGAAGGTGGGAGGTTGAGGGAATCAGGACTGAATTCATTTGAGTGGCTGCGTTCCGTCGAGTTGCGGCCAGTCGTGGCACTCTTTTGGGTTTTGGCCGCTCGTCTCTTTTGTTTACTTCCCACCGCAGCACGTGGATAACACTGATCCGAGGAACATTTGTTTGACCGTGTGTGAGCTGCTGCCGTGCGTGGTGCATGGACTATGTGATTGTGTGGGGAGGTGCGTTGGAGTGACGAATACTTCTGTTTGGCGTGTCGCGGTGTGTCGGAATGATGTTCGGATGACATGTGGAGGGTGTTGTTTGTGATTTGTGTGTCTTGTCTGGTGGAGCCGAGATGTGTGCGGGGATTGTGGCATTGCTGGCTGACAGCTCCACGTCACTTTTCAGCATTCCCGGATGTGCTGAGGAATGACGGCTGGCGACCAGCGTGTTGGTGCTGCTGGTGGGAATGAGTGCATCGGGAATAGTCCGTTTTCTCTTTCCCATGCTGGAGCGGATGAACTGGCACGAGGGCACCAGCTGCAGGCTGCCTGCCAGCACGTGTGAGCAGCGGATCCATGCACGCACCGACGCTCATCGCAAGAGCGTGTGCGGTCACAGTGGCCTTTTGTGACGTGCTTTTGTGTACGTCAGCCCATCGAATAATGTGTGAAGCAAACGGCTGACTGCACACGAGGAAAATAAGTGCGTGCACTGTGCCGTGTTTCAGCGTCGATGGCAGAGCGACAGGAAGCCCGTGCTGGCAACTGAGATCTTTGCGTCGCGAGGGATGTCGGTGTTGATTTTGGAAAGTCAAGGGTGAAGTGATTTTGCTGCTGCCCGTGTGTGTGGCCACTCCGGCAGAGGGCGGACACAAAAGGGAGGGATGCAGGCGCTGCGTGTGTGTGTGTGTGCAGGTGCCATGCAACAACGTCACAACAAACATGCTGCGACTCGGTGACCCTCACATTGTAGTGGTCCTCACGAACAGCCGAGGCACGGCCCACACCGATGCACTCAGTGGACGGAGTGAGGCATCTTTTGAGGCGCCGCAGGGAACAGGATGTGTTGACGCAGCCACGACGTGCATGGAGTGTCACGATGGCACAGTCAGCTGTGGCTGGTGGAATATTTACTTCTCGGAGGCAACGGAGAGAGAGAGAGAGAGCTGCTCCTGCTGCTGGCGTCGTTGCTGCCTTTTGTGGCCTCCCATGCCGATTATTGTCTGTCCGCTGATCATGGGTGGCATGCCTCCACTAGTGGCGTCGTCTGCAGGCATTTCACAGCACCAGTGAAACACACATCACGTCGCATGCTTTGGCTGTGGATGTGGTGTCGTGAATGCAGCCGGCATTATTTTGCCCGACTCCTTTTCACTGCATTGCGACGAATAGATGCGTCCCCGCCCGAGTCATTCACTGCAGCTCCGTGTGTTGTACTGCCAGCACAAGACTCTCCTGTTGTCTGACGCCTGGCTGACAGTCAAACACCACTGCGTTGGGACATGCAGGGATGTGGACTGCCGCTCACGGTGTTGGGCACCGCTGTTTGGATGCGGCGGCCACACGAGCGGATGTATTGTGGCACAATCAAATGCGCGAAATACGCGGAATCGCAGCGGCTGCAATAATATCAGCGGTGTGGCACCACGGAATATGTGAGGGGGTGATGCATGATGAATCACAGTGGACGGCATGCGAGGGAAGTGCACCGCGACGGAGCGTCATCCCGCCCTCAGCCTGCAGGGGAATGTACACCCACAAAATATATGGACGAGACACCACCAAACACACATGCCCTTCCATGCACCAATAAATAGGAGCGAAGGTGCGTTCTGGTGTGTGGGAGTCCACTCACATATTTTCATTTCCACCGCAATAAACGGTGAGGAATCAGGTGCCACAGCAACGAAAGGAAAAACAAGCATTTATTGCAACACTTTACCAGCGAAGGGCAGGAACAACACAAACCGAATTATTGGCTGCACCCACACAAGAAACATTCACAAGAGGGAAAGAAAATAATTGTGCACCCTGCAGGAATCCCCAACACACGACCCAGGCATGAAGGTTTGCCCTCTGAGAAAACAAAAACAACGCATGCAGACATCTGCCAACATTCAAACAGAAACACAAATAAATGATTGCTTGCTTTATTCCATTCCTTGCGCTTATTTTTGGTTATGCGGCTGCTGCTGCAGTGGTTCCCAGGCCTGTATGAAGTGGTGTGCGCTGAATATGAACGAAGGCCAAAAGGCAACTGAATTGTTCTTGTGATGAATATTGACTGTAATTCCCGTGGACCAACAATCCACGTGGTGTGCGGGGATTTCCTTTTTAATTGTTACTTTGCTTTTGTGTTGCTGTGTGGGCTGCAACTCCTCTTTTGTTTGTGCGTACCCTCCGTGAGGGGTGCCGACACGACGGACCTCTCTCGCCGTATGTGCATGCGGTGAAGCCTTGTGTGCCGCTCCTGTTTGCTTCTCCCTCTTCCATCTGTGTGTTGGTGTTGCGGCAGGGCTGTGTGTGTGTGTGTGCCTGTTGCCGTGGATTGGAGTGTGTGTCGTGCGTGGTGTGCGGCGTACGGTGCATGCCTGGCTGCTGCCCTCTCCTCATGTGGTGTGCCCTCTGTGTGTGTCTGCCGCACCTCTCGTCTCCCCTGTTGCTCTCCATGTCCCTCACTGTGCAGATCAGCTCCACACCACTGAACGACCACACTCACGATGACGACGTGCCGTCTGCTGTGCGCCCTGTTGGTGCTCGCCCTGTGCTGCTGCCCGTCCGTGGCCGTAACAGAGAGTAGTCAGGTTCCAGTTAAGGACAGCCCCTCTCCTTCGCTTACTCAGCTACAGGGAACAGGTGTTTCAGGGGCAACAGATACTTCTACGACGTCAAGTTCAGCAGTTGCGGCCGCTGCGTCGCCGGGAAAAGGTGAAGGGTCCGATACGCAAGTGGTTCCAGGTGCGGAACAAGCTCCGCAAGAAAATCCAAGTGGGGTGACCGCTCCGGCAGGAGGTCCAGATCCAACAATTTCGGTGCCTATTACAAAAGAGGGGTCAGGTGGGTCCCCGGTAGTTCAGGGAGTCCAGATCCTGTGGCCGATACGGTACAGAAAAATGGTGAAAACGATGCGACAGAATCAAAAAGTGGCAATAATCCATCCACAGACCAAACAAATACGAATGCCGACGATTCGGCCGAGAAGACCACGGCGGCTACTATCACTACTACGACAACCACCACCACTACGACAGAGGCACCAACCACGACGACCACCCGCGCACCGTCACTTCTTCGCGAAATCGACGGCAGTCTCAGCAGCTCTGCGTGGGTGTGTGCCCCGCTGCTGCTTGCCGTATCCGCGCTGGCGTACACCACTCTGGGCTGAAGAGGCGTATGCGGGCTGTGCGTGCCAGCACTCAACCACAGGGATTTGTATACGTCCACTGTGGTCCGATGTAAATAAATAAGAGAAAATAATGATTGTGTTTTGCTTTATTTGCTTCAGCTGCGTTGCTGTGTGCTCCGTGTTGTTTTCCACTGTATCCGTCACGTTGAACGCATCCCAGGCACACTCGTATGTACTACACGCACACAACTGCTTGCATGGACGCATGTCCGTGTGTGAATGCATGCACACTGGGGCCATTCGGTGCAGCTTCCTTTTTTTTGTGTTTCTAGTTTTGTTTTTTTTTTTTTGCTTTTTTACTCGTGTTTTGTTTAATTTTTTTATTTAATTGTTTTGTTTTTATTGCTGATTAATTGCTGCGGGGCTGTTTTTGTGCGTTTTCCCTCCCACTGATTCCAACTGCCTCATGGTGTATGTGCTGCCGCTGCCGCTGCTGCCTTCATTTGTCACTGTGTGGTGTGAATTGTCTCTCCTTTTGCTTTCACTCTACGTTGACGGGGAGTTAGTTTGTGCTGAAGGCTGCACGCAAGTGACAGGAGTGATGGCGATGATGATGACTGGCCGTGTGCTGCTGGTGTGTGCCCTCTGCGTGCTGTGGTGCGGTGCCGGCGGTTTTTGGACACGCTGAGGGTTTGGCAGCTGTTGGTGGCAGCTCTGGTGGTGACAACAGTGCTGGAAGTGAAGGTGGCTCACGTGGAGGTCCTGAAGTAAATTCCCTTTTGGAGCCTCTTTCTGTTGTTGGAGGTCCCAAAGGAAATATGATGTCTTCGTTGGAAACTCCTCTCAATGTTGGCGGTATTCCTCCAAATTCTCTTTCTGAAGAGGGTGATTGTCTAAAGTCCCTTGGCGGTACGCTCAATTCTGAGGACGAGGTATCTTCAGATGTAAGTGGTCCGTCAGTACAAACAAAAACGCCTGGACAGTCCGATTCGCCCATCGTGAAGGCACCGGAGAAGTCAGATCCCGAAACAAAAACGCACATCTCTGATAAACAAGGAGAAGCAGGAAGTACAGAGGCTAATGAGGATGCAACAGAAAACGAGAAAAGGCAGAGTGAGGTGGTGAAGAGAGACACCTCCAGCGCCCTCCAATCACCGCCAACACCGCCAGTACCGGCGTACCCAGCAGAAGAAACCCCACTAGCACCAGCAGACTTACGGAATTCAGTAGAAGAGAAGCGAAACACACCGCCGTCAGAAACCAAAACGGATCTCGAGGCACCAGAACCGTCTCTAGAGGGTGCTGAGGCAGAGACGCACGGTGAAGGAACAACCACATCCGATTCGATGAAGGATGTAGCTAAAGGCCGTTCAGGAGATTCAACACCATCATCCATCTCTACAAGTGACAGCGTTGACGCCCAGAGGAAGGTGGAGGATGGGGATGACAATGAGATGGAAGCCCTCAATCCCAATGAAGCCTCTATTTTACCTTTGGTGAACAAAAATGGTCAAGGAAACGTGATTCCATCTTTTTCCGGTGAACAGCAGGAGCAAAAAGGACAGCCGTTGGGGAAAAGCGGTGCGGGCGGTGTACCCGCATCACCACTGTCCACTGTAACGAGTTCCCCAGCAGGCAAGGAGCCCGTAAAGCAGTTGGCGTCAGGAACATCTCCTGATGGGCATCAAAATGTGGATGGCGGTTCTACTGCTGATGGCTACCAAACGGTGAGCACAGGATATGGAGATAAACGCAGGAGGATGGACCACACAAAACTCCTACGGGAAACCTTGCCACAGCAGATGCAAATGGCCCTACAACTATGGGCGTGGGGCAAGATGGAAACGCAGTGAATACTGAAGTGGGTGCGAGCTCTGCTGAGGATGAGGAGACGGTGGCAGGAAAGAATGTGCAGGAGGAAGAGGTCCAGCCACAGAACAAGGACGAAAATGCTACGGCACTCAACAGCAGCCTCGGAAATGCGTCGCAGGGGAATAACAGCGATGCCGGCATCATGCGTGGGAGCGGACTGCTGCTGCTGCTGCTCCTTCTGCTTGGACTGTGGGGGTTTGCGGCTCTGTGAGGAGTGACTGGCTGCCGCGTGGGACAATTGCGCCCTCCCGAGCACAGAATTACTTCCCCATAAGAACAAATTTCTCTCCTAAAAAAGTCTTTTTGTTTTAATTTTTTTTGCTACATTTTTTTTAATTTGTGCGTTTTAAATCTCTAATCTTTTGCTCTACCATCCCTTCTCTTTTTTGCTTTCAGGGGCAATCACTGTGGACGTTTTTTCTTTTCTACTCTTCCCTCTTTTAATTGTTTCTTCTGCACTCTTCCTGTGAGGGGTGCCGTGTTTTTCCCGCCCAACTGCTCCACTCGCACACCCACCGACACGCTCATGACGACGACCCTGTGCGCCTCACCTGCTGCACGCATGAGGAGGGGCCGCGACGAACGGCGCGCTGAGGGAGCCGTGACGTGTGGGCGTGCGACGAGGGCCTGTGGGGCGGAGCACACATTTCTTTCCCTCTTGTTTTGTTTTCTTTGCGGCCATGGCGGGCAGAGACCCGCAGCGCCACACACACACACAGCCACACCCTGCCGCCGTGTTTTTAAGTTTTTTTGCTTTGCGTGTTTTGTGTGATGTTTCCGCCGGCAGTCCCTTCGGTGTCGGCCTTGTGAGCATTTCTTTTCCCCTCCGATGATTTTTTTCTTTTGCTGCGCTCACTCTCCCGATGGAGTGACGCGACTCCCGTCATGTCTGCGTGCTTCTCTCAGTCCTCACACACACGAGTGACTGTGCTCTGCGGGCCGCACTCACGCGCCGATGAGAGGGCTGAGGGGAGCACCAACACGCAGATGACCCATGAAATATAAACGATGTGCGGACACACAGAGGGTCAGACGGTTGAAAGACATTTAAATATCTTTTAATTTTATTTTCGGACAAAATATATGCAGACAATTTCTGGAGCAACGTGGTAGTTAGGTGCTTTTTGTGTGTGTGTTGTTTCGTTTTCTTTTTTTATTATTTGGG
Organism: Trypanosoma cruzi; assembly: GCF_000209065.1. Taxonomy (NCBI): domain Eukaryota; phylum Euglenozoa; class Kinetoplastea; order Trypanosomatida; family Trypanosomatidae; genus Trypanosoma; species Trypanosoma cruzi. The sequence continues at coordinate 31,646 of NW_001849570.1, read as the reverse complement.
TGTAGCCGTAATAGAGGACGACTTCTTTTTTTTTTTTTTTCTCTTTTTTCCAAAGTGTGAGGTGTGGAAAGGTGAAGATGAATTTTTTATTATTTGTTTTTATTAAATTTTTAATGAATTGCCGCTGCTTGGGCTGCGGTGCAGTCATGAGTTTGAGCGGTCTTCTTGTTGTTGTTTCCGCCATGCACCTCCGCTGTACATTTTTTGCGTCCCTTTACATACTCTGCTCTCTTTTTTCTACTTTTATGCTTTGTGCTTCTGCAGGCACACACAACCACATGCACACACAAGATGCACATTGCAGTGGATTTGGATGCGTCTTTTGCAGTGCATGCTGGCAGTTGCGTGTGGCGGCTGTTGTCTTCTTCCGTGGCCATGAGGAGAAGGGAGGAGAGGGAGTGCGCAGCCCGAGTCTTCTTTCCTGCGGGTGTGGTGCACCGCGTGTGACTGCGTTGAGTTGGGCTTCGTGTCCCATTGAGGGCGGGATGGCTGGAAATTTCGGTGCCGCGTTATGGATGGATGACGGTTTGTTTGCTCCGTGTGGCTGGTGTGGTGGGTGCTCGCTCCGTGTGCGTTGTGTGGTGGCCGCGGGTTTTTGCCATTTCCCGTTGGCTGTGGGAATGGGCTGGGAGAATATGGTCGTGGATTTCTTCTCCTCCTGCATGGTGGGTGGCTGCTGGCGTTGTGTGCCTTTCTTGTGTGGATGTCGTCTCGTGGTGTGTGGACTGTGCGGCTGGGCCTGCTGCCTTCTCCTCATGTTGTCTGCTCTCTCTCTCGCTGTATCCACTGTGCTCCGTCCCTCTCCCTCTTGTTGCATTGTTTTCCTTCTGTCTCACCGATCAGCTGATTGGCTCCAGCGACTCCACTACGAGTGACGATGACTGCGATGGTGACGGTGCGGCGGCGTGTTGTTCCTTACACTCTCGTGCTGCTTGTCTGTGTGCGTGACGGCTGCTGGGAGTGCTGGAGATGTATCTGGTGATGTGGATGCGGTGGTTGTGCCGGTGGATGTGTCGTGAGCTCCGAGTGACGGCAGCCTGAGCTATCGCGTGCGTGCTTGTGTGTGTGTGCGTGGAAGAAGTGTTTTGCTGCCAGTGCTGAGGCTCAGCATGAGCATTATACTTTCAGCGGCTTTGGTGTGCGCATGCATGGCAGGAATGGTGAGCTGGGTGCTGTGTGCCATGTGGCCAATGCGGTGCACACATGTAGCAACTGTGCTGCCAGCTGTGCAACGAAAGAGGAAGGGGCCACCGTTGCTTTTACGATGAATGCGGCGACACATAAACACGCCGGCCCTTATGAATTGTGGTGGCGTCAAATTTCTCCCGATGGAACCATCCATCCGCCTGCACGGAGCAGCGATGCTGACCAGGCGGGCATCCGTCAGTTGCCGCCACCCCGTGAAGGGAAGGATGACACAAAATCTGGTGGGACAACTGCGCCGCAAGTTAATGCTGAGCCGTCACTTCAACACGAGGATTGGCGACAGTCTGCGGCGGCTGACGGACCCAACACCGTCGATCGGAGTCCCGCATCCAACACGGCGACCAACACGTCCGAGACGAGGCCTGAGTTTGCCAGCAATCCGAACGAAATGATGGTCCCGAAGGCATCCAAGAAGAGGCCTTCCTTCGCCAACGGTCCGAGAATATTAGTGGCGCTGAATGCATCCGAGATCATGTCTGTCACTTATGGCGGCAGGGAACACGTTGCTGCGGATAACACGGACGAGGTGAGTGAGCACAACGCCACCGGACACAAATCTCTCATTTTAGAAAATGGCGTTGCAGGCAGTGGATTTGTTGCTGAGGGTGATGCGGACGGATTGAGTCAACGCAATGCCTCTGGACACGAAAACCCCAATTACAAAAACTCACCGCGCAGTATTCCGGGAGCGGTGTGAGTCCCGACGACTGCTTTGCCCTGCTGTACGACGCGAAATTGACACTGCGGGAGTTAACTGTTGACGGCACTGTGCGTGTGTGCGTGTATTGTGACTTGCTGCTTCTTCTGGGATTGTGTGGATTTGTGGCTGTCTTCTGAGCCGAAGAGTGTGGAATTGCGACTCCTCACGGAGAACATGTGCCGCGTTGCATGCGTGTTTTCATTTATTATCTACATGTTACTTTGTTTGTTTTGTTGTTTTCCTGGAATGATAAGTATCCTTGCTGTTGCTTTATTCAATGGTCGGTTGCTGCACACTGTCATGAGTGACGTGTTTCTCCCTCTACTTGTTTTGTTTTTGTTGCCCACACGCGGTGCCGGCCTCATTGCTGTGCGTCCCACGGACTGCACGAAAGGAGGATTGGAGGAACAGGCCGGATGCCGCAATGAAATGTGAAGGAATGTTGTGTGGGCTGGTGGAACAAGACGATCGTTTTTATTTGCCTTTTTTTCTTGGTGAAGGCATTATGTATACACAAACACACACGGTTGTCTTGTGCTGCTTGGCATATGAAATAAGAGTGCTGCCCGATTGATTTTTTTTAAGTTTTGGGAGTTCTGATGGACTCCTATCACTTTTCTTTTTTTTGTTTTTTTCCGCCTTTTTTAAGTTCTGGTTTGCTGGTCGGTGTGCGAGTTCTGCGGTTGTAATGGTCCCATTTGTCTCTTTTTTGGTGTGCGCTTCTTCTGGCTGCTGCCATTTATTACCATGCGGTGGCTGTGCGTGGTGTAGCTGCTGTCTCTCTCTACTTTCTTTCTCATGCTCTTGCAGATCGAATCCACGTTATTCAACAACGAAAGTTTTGAAGATGATGTGCCGTGTGTTTTGTGTCGTGTTGGTGCTGGCACTGCTGTGCTGCTGCTCGTGCGTGTTTGCCGTGGAGGAGGAGGAGCCGCAGGTAACGCAGGTGGATGCAGTGTGTGCGGGTAAGGACAAACTCGGGCGCTGGCAACTCCGTGGGACGTCATTGTGGTACAACTGCACGACTGCAGCTGCTGGTTTTGGGCAGATGATTTGCGGCATGGGCGTCGGAAACTGTGAGCCCGAGGATGTTCAGAGACGTATAAAAGATGGTGCGAAGGATGGCGTCTTCACGATCAACGTCACATCGCCCAATCCAAGCGCGGTGAAGAGTTGGTGGCAACGTAACGTTGAGTCGAAGGCGGTTACCGTTGCAAGTGTTCCGGCCAAACCTCCGGAAGGACCTCCGGGCTCTCCAGAAGACAAGATTTCTCGTGAAACATCTTCCAGAGCGGATTCTGAACCTCCTGCTGACGCTGAGAGTGCGGCTGGTGCCCCTTCACTGGCTGGAGCTCCGGGTGGCGCTGGTGAAAGTGTTCCGGCCACACGTCCGGAAGCAGGCACTCCGGCGGCTCGACAAGAGGAGGCTTCTCGTGACGCCTCCACAACAAATTCAAAATCTCCTCCTGCTGTCGTTGAGAATTCCACGGATGTCCCTCCTTCTTCTCTACCTGCAACTCCAGGCGGCGCTGGTGCTAACTCTGCTGCTGGCACTGCGGCCACGACGGATTCTTCTGCCGAGGCCTCGCGAGCACCGGATTCCGCTCCCGCTGGTGATCCTCAAGGCGCAGCACATTCTACTTCTGCTGCTTCTGCTGCACCCGAATCCCCACCAGATCCAAAGCCCACAGAAGGCAGCGACCACTCCTCCCATGACCCTCCAGTGGAGCTGCGGGAAGAGACTGCTGCTGCGCCACCGACTCAGTTGTCCCAGACCGGCGAGGAGGGGGGTGCAGCTGGAGGCGCCGAAGAGGACGCCGCCAACACCACCACCGAGACTGCTTCCGGCGAAGGAAATAATATGGCGGCAAGCATGCCGGCTCCCCTTTCCTCTGCGCCCACAACGAACGCGTTGGAGAACAGTGTGGGAACTGACGCCTGCTTCCATGACACCCGTCTGCATGCCCTGCCACCGCTTGTTCTGGCTGCACTCACCTACGGGACACTGGGCTGAAGAAGTGTATGCGGGCTATTAAAGCCAGCACTCAACCACGGGATGCTTTGAGCTTCTTTTGTTTTATTGCGTAATAAGTAAGAGAAAATAATGATTGTGTGTTTTGCTTCATTTGCTTCAGCTGCGCTGCTGTGTGCTCCATGTTGTTGACCCCTGTATCCGTCACTTGGCACGCATCCCAGACACACTCATATGCACGACACGCCCACAACTGTTTGCGCGGACGCATTTTTGTGTGTGCTGGTGCATGCACACTGGAGCCATTCTTCGCAGCTCCTTGTGTTTTGTTTTTTGTGTTTTTACTTTTTTTTTTCACTTTCTTCTTTTTTCTCGGATGTTTTTTTTTTTGTTGTTACTTGTTTTTTGTGTTCATTTTGCTTGTTTTTCACTTCCTTCGGGGCGTTGTGAGTTTTTTTCATTTTTTGATGGTTTATTTTCTTTAATTTTTTCTTTTTCTTTTGTTTACTAATCTTTTGCTTCACCATCTCTTCTCTTTTTTGCTTTTGGGGGCAATCACTATGGAAGTGATTTTTCTTTTCTACTCTTCCCTCTTTTAATTGTTTCTTGCTGCACTCTTCCTGTGAGGGGTGCCGTGTGTTTCCCGCCCAACTGCTCCACTCGCACACCCACCGACACGCTCATGACGACGGCCCTGTGCGCCTCGCCTGCTGCACGCATGAGGAGGGGCCGCGACGAACGGCGTGCTGAGGGAGCCGTGACGTGTGGGCGTGCGACGAGGGCCTGTGGGGCGGAGCACACATTTCTTTCCCTCTTGTTTTGTTTTTATTGCGGCCAGGGCGGGCAGACACCCGCAGCGCCACACACACACAGCCACACCCTGCCGCCGTGTTTTTTTGTTTTCTTTTTTTGTGGATGGGTGTGTGCTGCCACCGTGCGTGATTGTTGAGGTTTGGGCCGCACCGCATGTACCGCTGCCATCCAGCTGTGCCTCCTGCTGTTCTGATGTGCCTCCCTGTGCTTCTTTTTTCAGCTTCTCCAACAGAGACCCACACACACATATGAGTGGTTGCACAGTGCTCTGCAAGAATGTATTTGCACTTCCGGTTGCGGGCGTTGCTCGGTGTGTGATGATGCGTGACGGACTGTGCCGCGATAGTCTCCTCTGGCGATGACAGTCGCTGTGCTCTCGGCACACACCCACACTCTCTTCCTTGTTCCTCTGTGGGAGTGATTGCAGCAGGGCATTGCTGCGAGCGTGATGGGGACCACGACGGCGTCACCCCTCGAGGTCCCACGCTCTGTTGGTTGTGGAGCGGCGAGGCGGTTTGCCTGCAGTCCGACTGACAGAACCGCACAGTCGTTTCATTGCGGTCACTCCGTCGGCATCACCCGCTGCGGTGGTGTCCGCAAGAGCCGCAGCCCCGATGAGGATGGCCTCGTAGTTATCTGGCAGCTCAGAACTTCAGGCCCTTCGCCCTTCAGGATTGCTCTTGCTGCTCGACTGGCGCAGCACCATCCCGGCATGGTTCTTCTGCAGGAGTGCAGGCACGAGAGTGCCCCAGCGACGAGGCTCATTGGCTGCAGTGTCTTCCGCCAGGCCTGCAGTGGGCGTGCCGGTGGCGTGGCCTTCTTGGTGCGCCACACCTTGCCCTGCGAGCGCCTGTTGCTCGTGGCACCAACTGCGTGGAGACCACCGCCTTCCGCGTGCGCCTACAGGCCTGCCCCAGCATGTACGTGGTGAACCTCTGCAGCCTTCCCACGGCAATTGCCCACACTGCTCACTTTGCGAGCAACATTCGTCGCTCAGGCCTCGCAGCGGTTACTTGCGACCTGAATTCACGCCATGAGCTGCGGGACGGTTGCTTACCATCAACGACGGCAGGAGAGGACCTCGCCGCCACCCCAAGCGGCATGGAGATTGAGCTGTCCGACGACCCGGCACAGGCAACGTGGATCAGCGGCCGCAGCGTCTCTTTTCCCGAGGTGACTGCGCAACGCGTACTGCGTGTCTCCCACTAAACGTCCACCCGTTTACATGGACTCGGACCACCATCTGCCATCCCACACTGCAGAGACGGAGGACGGCATCCCGCGACAGGCAGGCATGCTGCCACGACGGAAACATGATGCCATTTCCCTGCGTGAAGCTGACTGTGATGCTTCCACCTCGGCGTGTGCAACGCCTCTGGCTGCTGTAATCACATGGTTGGAGATGCACCGAGGCACCGTACGAGTGGCAGCCGTGACAGTCCCACAGGAACCTGGACGGACGGAATGTAGCAGGCCGAGTGTGTTGCAGCGGCAGCCTGCCCCGAGCTGAAGTGCTCCGCAAACGGGAGGACCGCAATCATGCCCTCCGCCGTGGCTTCTCCATGCTGTCAGAGGTCCGTGCGAAACAGCTTGGTGCCCTCTCGAGCCAAGGCCTGTGATGCCCCGAGGCATGGCGGCACCACGTTCCTGCCCTCTGGGATCGGCTGTGCTGCGGTGCTGTTGGGACCGCGTCTGTGCTCTGCCTCCGCCGCAACCTCTTCCCGACGTGAGCACCGCCACTCCTTGCCGACCAACAAGCGGCTGATGGACGTCCTCCTGCCCACTCCTCGGCAGACCGGCACGCGCCCTGCAGATCACAAGCAACCCTTTATGTCGGTGGTGCTGCTCCTCCCACACTGAAGAGGCAGGACCGCCCCGACCTCCTCCGGAACCTCCACCTGGCGTGTCGACGGCACCTCCTCGTAGAATGAAAAGCAGCAGATCAACGTCGCCCTGCCCAAGCTGCAGCAGCGTCTTCTCGTCCGTCCACAATATGAAGGTACACGCCCGACGCAATAACCCTGGCACTCCAATCGTTGGAGAAGGCCTCACATGTGGATTCTGCGACAGCTCCACGGTCTTCCCAACAAATGCCTCACGCGCAGGTCACTACCGAAAATGTCAAGCGTATCAACGAGCAAAAAACGGACAACGCACCTCTGCAAGCTCCAATGACAGCCGTAGCCCTTCAGCCACTCCTCTGCTGCAACCCCGACCAGCCGCTGAGCCCCCGACAATCCACGGGAGGCCCTGCCGCACACGCTGTGGGAATGCCGCCGTCCTCGAAAACTCAGCATCCGACTATTTGGGAACACACCCTCTCGCACGACAGCATCTTTCAAGAAGGAAAAACTGGCCACATCGCCACGGACAGCCCGCAGGCAATTAACGAAAAGTGGCAGCAAAGTATAACGAAACAAATATTTCCCTTTTCTCAGCATAAAAAAACGTCACCTTCACACTCGCAATTGCCACCAATGAATTCATTGCGTACTACCGCCCTGAGTTGCAATACTTCCTGGTACCCTCCATGTCCCTTGTCAACACATTGATGCGGGTGGGCGCCCATCCATTCCTCCCAATGACGGTGCATGTCTGCGACGCACCCTCAGATCCAAAAGGCACGTCCCTCACCACAGCCGGGATCGACTTCGCCCTGTCCACACGCACCGCTTTGTCAGAGGAGCAGGAGTACGTCAGGCTGGCAGCAAAGCACCCGCCAGCACAACACATCACAAACTTAACAGCACCAGCAGCACTGCAGAGCGTGGGGTGACGTGGATCAACTGACGCATGCTGTACGTAAAAGAAAATACTTCATGGCTTGACAAGAATAGGAAACACTGACAATATCTCAAAAGAAAAAATACAAAAAAAGAATTTAGGCGTCCGCAGTCAAAGCAACCCACCAATTCAAAAACAAGGGTAATGGGTACACTCAACCACAAAACACAAGTAAAACAGCAACAAAAAGCCGAAGCGTGGGACGATCAGCGCACACACTCTCATTGCTCCCGTAAAGCAAAACACACACACAGGGAGAGAGGGAGAGAGAGAGAGGTCGCCCACTCAATGCAATAGAAACAGAAACAGTTACGGTGCTCCGCCCATGCAGCCAGGCAGGACGGCAGCGGTGCGTGTGGTGCAAAAGAGAGCACCAACGGGACTGCATGGGTGTGCATGCATCTATACAATGGGCACATTATGTGTGTGCATCGTGGGGTGGGGTGAGGGCGAGAGTCCATGCAAGGGGACACACACAGAGAGAGAGAGAGAAAGACGAGTGTGTGTGCGGGCGGTGCACGGCTCTCTCTCCCTCACTCTCACGCGGCCACCACCGCAGCCGCAGCCGCACACGCAACAACAAGAAGCAAAAGAGGGGAGGTGGTGTGGGAGACCGCGGTGCTGCCGTCACTGTTGGCAATCTTTGTCGTCGTATCATTTGTGTTGGCGGTACCTGTTGATTGGGGTGCCGCATCACTCATTTTGACGGTGTTGCTCTCACTAACGTCAGTCGGTGTCGTGGAACTTGTTTGAGTAGTAATGGCCGGTGCGGCTGTGGAAGTTTCCCGAGGTTGTTCCAAGGAAGGAGTGACATTTTCACGTTCCTGCCACTCTTCTAACGGTGCGGCATCAATAATTTCAGTACTGCTCGGAGTACCTTCTGTGCGTTCCTCACTATTACTGCTGACAACATCGTCGTTACCTGAAGGAGATGGCTGATCAATACTCTGTTGATTTCCATTTGATACATTCTTATTTTCCTCCTGATTGAGTGAAGTCTCCGGTTCCCCTGGTGGACCTTCGTGTTGTACATCTTGCCGCTTTCCGCCCGATGATTGTGAATGTGACAGTGAATCCGTAGGCTCGGAGCTGGATGGTGTCTGCTGTGTTGTTGATACAGGCTGCAAAGGAGCTTCCAATGACACTTCCCTTGATGCGGAACCCTCAACGTTGTTCAGCTGTGTTTGCTCTGCGGAATGTTTTCCCGCTCCACCGGGCACCGTATGATCGGCAGGATTGTGGATAACTCCAGCACCACTCGCAGGATTAACAGGTGGCTCGACAACTGGTAGCTGACCCTCAGTGCATCCGCCTCCGCCGGCACCGCACCACAGCACGCAAAGGGCACACACCAGCAGCACACGGCCAGTCATCATCATCGCCATCACTCCTGTCACTTGCGTGTAGCCTTCAGCACAAACTAACTCCCCGTCAACGCAGAGTGAAAGCAAAAGAAGAGACACAGCACAGTAAAAAACACCAGCAGCAGCAGCAAAGCAACAAATGGAAGCAGCCCAGCAGCGGCAGCGCACACCACGAGGCAGTTGAAAACAATGAAAGGGCAAAAAAACACAGCGCCCCACAGCAAGTAAACAAAAAAAACACACGAAGCAATTAAAAAAAAAAACACAGGTAAACAATCAAAAACAAAAGTAAAAGCAATTAAAAAAACACACAAAACAAGGAGCTGCACAGTATGGCTTTAGTGCGCATGCACCCATCCTCAAATGTGATTCCACGCAAACAGTTGTGTGCGTGCCATGCGTAGGAGTGTGTCTGGGATGCGTTCAACGTGACGGAAGCGGGGAGCGGCAACGCGGAGCACACAGCAGCGCAGCTGAAGCAAATGAAGCAAATCACAATCATTATTTTCTCTTATTTATTTACATCGGACAAAAGTAGACGCGCACAAATCCCCGTGGTTGAGTGCTGGCACGCACAGCCCGCATACAATTCTTCAGCCCACAGCGGTGTACGCCAGCGCGGATGCGGCGAGCAGCAGCGGGGCACACACCCACGCAGAGCTGCTGAGGCTGCCGTCGATTTCACGAAGACGTGACGGTGCGCGGGTGGTGGTCGTGGTTGGCGCCTCTGTAGTCGTGGTACTTGGTGCCTTTGTGGTCGTGGTCGTGGTCGTCTTGGAAGGATCTTCAGCTTCCTGATTTGATTGTTCTGTGGATGGTTTCGTGCTACTTAGTGATACCGTCGTATCGTTCTTACCTCCTGTCGTACCATTCTTATCTTTTGGCTGTTCCGGACCGGTTAGACCTCCTCCACCTACAGCAGTAATTCCCGGTTCCTCATCGGACCCCAGAATTGGCAGATTTGACTGAACGGCCTCCTGTACTACTGCCTCTGGTGAAAGACGCGGTGAAATGGCGCCGTTTGTGTTAGCTTTATCTTCATTCTTCGTGGTCGTCTGGACGGAAGCTTGGGCTTGCTCAACGGTCTCCTGACCTGTTAACTCCGGTGCTCCGGTAGCTGAGCTGGTGTCTTTTCCATTCGGTCCAGCCGTCATGGTCGCCTCGGCAGGATCCCCCGCCGTCAGAGGCTCCGTCGCGCACACGTAAGGACAGCAGCACAGAGCGAGCACCAACAGGGCGCACAGCAGACGGCACGTCATCATCATCGTGAGTGTGGTCGTTCAGTGGTGTGGAGCTGGTCTGCACAGTGAGGGACATGGAGAGCAACAGGGGAGACGAGAGGTGCGGCAGACACACACAGAGGGCACACCACATGAGGAGAGGGCAGCAGCCAGGCATGCACCGTACGCCGCACACCACGCACGACACACACTCCAATCCACGGCAACAGGCGCACACACACACACAGCCCTGCCGCAACACCAACACACAGATGGAAGAGGGAGAAGCAAACAGGAGCGGCACACAAGGCTCCACCGCATGCACATACGGCGAGAGCGGTCCGTCGTGTCGGCACCCCTCACGGAGTGTACGCACACACACAAGAGGAGGTGCAGCGCACACAGCAACACAAAAGCAAAGTAACAATTAAAAAGGAGAGATCCCCGCACACCACGTGAATTGTTGGTCCACGGGAAGTGCAGCCAATATTCATCACAAAAACAGTTCAGTTGCCTTTAGCCCTCGTTCATATTCAGCGCACACCACTTCATGCAGGCACGGCAAACATCGCAGCAGCATCACACTCAAAAAAAAGTGCAAGGAATGGAATAAGGCAAGCAACCATTCATTTGCTTTTCTGTTTGGATGTTGGCAGATGTCTGCTTGCGTTTTGTTGTGTTTTTGCGGAGGGCAAACCCTCATGCCTGGGTCGTGTGTTGGGATTTCTGCAGGGTGCACAATTATTATTTATTTTCCTCTTGTGAATGTTTCTTGTGTGGGTGCAGCCAATAATTCGGTTTGTGTTGTTCCTGCCTTTCGCTGGTAAAGTGTTGCAATAGATGTTTGTTTTTCCTTTCGTTGCTGTGGCTCCTGATTCCTCACCGTTTATTGCGGTGGAAATAAAAATATGTGAGTGGACTCCCACACACCAGAACGCACCTTCGCTCCTATTTATTGGTGCATGGAAGGGCATGTGTGTTTGGTGGTGTCTCGTCCATATATTTTGTGGGTGTACATTCCCCTGCAGGCTGAGGGCGGGGTGACGCTCCGTCGCGGTGCACTTCCCTCGCATGCCGCCCACTGTGATTCATCATGCATCACCCCCTCACATATTCCGTGGTGCCACACCGTTGATATTATTGCAGCCGCTGTGATTCCGCGTACTTCACGCATTTGATTGTGCCACAACACATCCGCTCGTGTGGCCGCCGCATCCAAACAGCGGTGCCCAACACCGTGAGCGGCAGTCCACATCCTTGCATGTCCCAACGCAGTGGTGTTTGACTGTCAGCCAGGCGTCAGACAACAAGAGAGTCTTGTGCTGGCTGTGCAACACACGGAGCTGCAGTGAATGACTCGGGCGGGGACGCATCTATTTGTCGCAAAGCAGTGAAAAGGAGTCGGACAATATAATGCCGGCTGCATTCACGACACCATATCCACAGCCAAAGCATGCGATGTGATGTGTGCTTCACTGTTGCTGTGAAATGCCTGCAGACGACGTCACTAGTGGAGGCATGCCACCTATGATCGGCGGACAGACAATAATCGGCATGGGAGGCCACAAAAGACAGCAACGACGCCAGCAGCAGGAGCAGCCCTCTCTCTCTCTCTGTTGCCTCCGAGAAGTAAATATTACACCAGCCACAGCTGACTGTGCCATCGTGACACTCCATGCACGTCGTGGCTGCGTCAACACATCCTTTTCCCTGCAGCGCCTCAAAAGATGACTCACTCCGTCCACTAAGTGCATCGGTGTGGGCCGTGCCTCGGCTGTTCGTGAGGACCACAACGATGTGAGGGTCACCGAGTCGCAGCATGTTTGTTGTGACGTTGTTGCATGGCACACACACACACACACACGCAGCGCCTGCATCCCTCCCTTTTGTGTCCGCCCTCTGCCAGAGTGGCCACACACACGGGCAGCAGCAAAATCGCTTCACCCTCGACGATCCAAAGTCAACACCGACATCCCTCGCGACGCAAATATCTCAGTTGCCAGCACGGGCTTCCTGTCGCTCTGCCATCGACGCTAAAACACGGCACAGTGCACGCACCTATTTTCCTCGTGTGCTGTCAGCCGTTTGCTTCACACATTCTTCGGTGGGCTGACGTCCATAAAAGCACGCCACAAAAGGCCACTGTGATCGCACACGCTCTTGCGATGAGCGTCGGTGCGTGCATGGATCCGCTGCTCACACGTGCTGGCAGGCAGCCTGCAGCCGGTGCCCTCGTGCCAGTTCATCGGCTCCAGCACGGAAAAGAGAAAATGGCCCATTCCCGATGCACTTATTCCCACCAGCAGCACCAACACGCTGGTCGCCAGCCGTCATTCCTCAGCACATCCAGGAATGCTGAAAAGTGAAGTGGAGCTGTCAGCCAGCAATGCCACAATCCCCGCACACATGTCGGCTCCACCAGAGAAGACACACAAATCACAAACAACACCCTTCACATGTCATCCGAACATCATTCCGACACACCGCGATACGCCAAACAGAAGTATTCGTCACCCCAATGCACCTCCCCACACAATCACATAGTCCATGCACCACGCACGGCAGCAGCCGACACTCGGTCAAACAAATGTTCCTCGGATCAGTGTTATCCACGTGCTGCGGTGGGAAGTAAACAAAAGAGAAGAGCCGCCAAACCCCAAAAGAGTGCCACGACTGGCCGCAAGTCAACGGAACGCAGTCACTCAAATGAATTCAGTCCTCATGCCCTCAACCTCCCACCTTCTCCCAAAAAACCCGATAACCGCAAATCAAATACCGTCTCGATTAAACTTTGCGTTAAAGCACCAGATAAAGCCGCAGTGCCTTATGCTGTAATCCTGGGACATTGTTGTCGCCTTCACGGAGACAGGCGCACATCTGTTATTCACAACGACGCTGAACACCTGCAATGGCCTCTTCAAAACGCAATTACCCTACCAACTCAGAAAACGCCAATGCACCATCGGCCCGTACCAAAACTTAAAAAACAGCAAAATTCCTCACACAAAAACAAAAGTAGACCGCACCACTCTGCCATCGGCCTCGGCTGGGTGCGGAGCTGGTGCGTCCCAGCACACCATGCAGTCCTTTCTGGTCGGCTGCGTCCACAGTGTGTTTTGCACCACGGTGTCGAGGTAATTGCGCCGTGTCCGGCCCCCACTCACCTCCACAATACGGAAGTACTGTACCGCGACAGTTGTACAACATCCCTTGGCATTAGTGCACCAACGGAAGATACATCTGTCTGCTTGGAAGCCAATCCTCTCACGCTCCGGAAGATACTTTGGCATCGTGCACTCACACAACACGAACGCCATGCACGTTACCATAATCACGGGGATTTGCGCTCCCTTATCCACTCGGAACTTATGCCGTTGTCCATGCATAGGAAAGCGGCGACATCAATCCCGCTTCCAACAAATGCCGTTATTAATGGATTAGAACGGGTATGTGGCACTATTGGGATAACACACAACCACAATCACGCTCCTCCTATTACCCAACATCGTATTTTTCCCTGCGACACTGTGAGTTGCAATAAAGTGGAATTTTATCAGCCACGCTTTGCCAACGACGCCTCTGAAGGTGTCAAGCGCACGGCTTTTAAATCACTTTACCCCTCTCTAAGAAAATTACGATTTTGAATTATGGACAGACGTTTCTTCATCACTCGCTGAACTTGCATCTGGATCCGCTGCACCATTATACGGCCCCACAAAGACAAATGATCTCCCTGTGGAGGTCCATCGTGCAGCAACTGGCAGACTCGCATGCTCATAGAGAGCAGAGTGCCTTGCCACTGAAATTGGCTTTAGACATCTCATACCTCCTCGTCCGGAAACATCCCAATCGCCCACACGAGTCCTGGTGGCAACAAACTCCCTTTCGGCAATTGAGGCACTCCGCGTTGCCCACTGGCCATGCGAGAATGCGTTGCTGAAGGGATTTGGGTTATGCTGCTTTCCTTGGTGAAGCGATTTCACCCTGCAGACTTTATATTTTCCCCATCGCACTGCGGTGCCCTACGCAATGAGGCCGCTGACGAAGAAGCCACGATTGCACGATCCCTGCAGCAATGAGGCATCCCAATCTGGCACGTGGACTTCCCTACCGCCGTCAATAGGTTGTACTGGAAGGAAGTCCAGGAGGAAGAAGAAGTCGTGCACACCGCACGCCAGGCGCTCGTCTGTGTGGCAAGCACCCCATTCCTGGTGTCCAGGCAGACATCGGGCATCGAATCACGACTTTGTGCGCAGGTGCGATGCGACTCCTGCCCACTCCTCGGCAGACCGGCACGCGCCCTGCAGATCACAAGCAACCCTTTATGTCGGTGGTGCTGCTTCTCTCACACTGAAGAGGCAGGACCACCCCGACCTCCTCCGGAACCTCCACCTGGCGTGTCCACGGCACCTCCTCGTAGAATGAAAAGCAGCAGATCAACGTCGCCCTGCCCAAGCTGCAGCAGCGTCTTCTCGTCCGTCCACAATATGAAGGCACACGCCCGACGCAATAACCCTGGCACTCCAATCGTTGGAGAAGGCCTCACATGTGGATTCTGCGACAGCTCCACGGTCTTCCCAACAAATGCCTCACGCGCAGGTCACTACCGAAAATGTCAAGCGTATCAACGAGCAAAAAACGGACAACGCACCTCTGCAAGCTCCAATGACAGCCGTAGCCCTTCAGCCACTCCTCCGCTGCAACCCCACCAGCCGCTGAGCCCCGACAATCCACGGGAGGCCCTGCCGCACACGCTGTGGGAATGCCGCCGTCCTCGACAACTCAGCATCCGACTATTTGGGAACACACCCTCTCGCACGACAGCAACGTTCAGAAAGAAGGAAAAACTGGCCGCATCGCTACGGACAGCCCGCAGGCAATTAACGAACAACGGCAGCAAAGTATAATGAAACAAATATTTCCCTTTTCTCAGCATAGAAAAACGTCACCTTCACACTCGCAATTGCCACCAATGAATTCATTGCGCAATACCGCTCCGAGCTGCAATACTTCCTGGTACCATCCAGGTCCCTTGTCGACACATTGATGCGGGTGGGCGCCCATCCATTCCTCCCAATGACGCTGCATGTCTGCGACGCACCCTCAGATCCAAAAGGCACGTCCCTCACCACAGCCGGGATCGACTTCGCCCTGTCCGCACGCATCGCTTTGTCAGAGGAGCAGGAGCACGTCAGGCTGGCAGCAAAGCACCCGCCAGCACAACACATCACAAACTTAATAGCAACCAGCAGCACTGCAGACCGTGGGGTGACGTGGATCAACTGACACATGCTGTAAGTGAAGGAAAACATTTCATGGCTTGACACGGAAAAAAAACACTGACAATATCTCAAAAGAAAAGAAAAAATACAAAAAGAGAATTTAGGCGTCCGCAGTCAAAGCAAGCCACCAATTCAAAAACAAGGGTAATGGGTGCTCTTAACCACAACACAAGTAAAACAGCAACAAAAAGCCGAAGCGTGGGACGACCAGCGCACACACTCTCATTGCTCCCGTAAAGCAAAACACACACAGGGAGAGAGATAGAGGTCGCCCACTCAATGCAATGGAAAAAAAACAGAAACAGTTACGGTGCTCCGCCCATGCAGCCAGGCAGGACGGCAGCGGTGCGTGTGGTGCAAAAGAGAGCACCAACGGGCCTGCATGGGTGTGCATGCATATATACAATGGGCACATTATGTGTGTGCATCGTGGGGTGGGGTGAGGGCGAGAGTCCATGCAATGGGACACACACAGAGAGTGAGAGAAAGACGAGTGTGTGTGCGGGCGGTGCACGGCTCTCTCTCCCTCACTCTCACGCGGCCACCGCAGCAGCAGCCGCACACGCAGCAAGAAGAAGAAGAAGCAAAAGAGGGGAGGTGGTGTGGGAGACTGCGGTGCTGCCGTCACTGTTTTGTGCATTCACCGTATAAGTTGTGTTGGCGGGGGTTTTTATTGGTGTTTGTGGTGCTGTCTCACTGAGAGTTGGAACAACGTTGGTATTGCCAGTTTCAAGGCTGTCGTGTTGTTCTTCAGAGCTTTGAGCATCATCCTTATCTGCCTTATTCTGGACATGATCACCGCTGCCACTTGTAGAGGAAGATGAGGTTGTTGGTTCTGCTGGACTGCCGGCTGCTGCATTCTTCGTCGAATCCTCTGTGTCTGTGTCATGACTGTGCCGCCCTTGTGTAGCATCCCCTGAAGGTGGTTGCGTTGCTTTTGATTCCATTTTGGATTCTGACGGCGTGTTTTCTTTCGTTACTTTTTTCGGATTCTGTGAGTTTTTTGGTTCCGTTGGTGGGCTTCCTTCACTCTCTGATAATGATGATGCAGGTCCACCCGATGGTTTTGTTGGTGCAGGTCCACCCGATGGTGGTGCGGGTAATGATTGTGGTACCTCCGCATTATTTCCCCTCTCTTGTGTCTCGGGTTGTAATTTGTTTTCTTCTTTTTCTCTTCCTGTTTCTTCTTCGTCTCTCTCTTCATCATCGCCCGAATTATTGCGAGGGTCAACATCTCCTTTTGTCTCTGTGTCCGTGGGCAATTGGTTAATGTCGGAGGTACCCGTCGAAGAGGGTTTTTCACGAGGAAGACTGGAAGTGCTGCCAGATGAAGAGGACAATTGATCGGTGGTTTGGTCTTGGGACTCCTTTGGCTCTTTGCTGTCGGGATCCAAGTTTTTTTTTTCATTCCCTTTTTGGCCAGCCATAAGTGACTGCCTGTTTTCATCACCTGTCCCTGGCACTCCAGGCCCAGACGGCAGGGATGCTGCTCCTGCACCTGCAGCACCCTGCCCTCCTCCTGCACCAGGCGCTTCATTGTCCTCACTACCAGCCAGCAGACTACTAGGCGATTTTCCTCCCACACTGTCCAATGGGGCATCAACACTTTCTAAATCTTCTCCTTCTCTTTCCCCAGCTTCAACCACCTTTATTAATCCCATTCGGGTGGAAATCAACCCGAAATCCGCCTTCAGGCGCACCCTGTCATTTCCTCCATTATGCGTGTGCGTCAAGACGTTCCCATCATCCTCAACGCAGCGGTTGTCCATTGCAATTCCAAAAACAGTGACGCACCACAGCACGCAGAGGGCACACACCAGCAGCACACGGCCAGTCATCATCATCGCCATCACTCCTGTCACTTGCGTGCAGCCTTCAGCACAAACTAAATCCCCGTCAACGCAGAGTGAAAGCAAAAGAGAAAAGAGAGACAAGTCACTCAGCCACTTACAGTGACAACAACAACATCCCAGCAACACCATAAGGCAGTTGGAATCGGTGCGATTGCAAACAACACACACAGCCCTGCAAACCAGAATCCAAAAAGTAAAAAAGCACAAAAACAGAGTTGAGGGCCTGGGAAGACTCCCAAAAAGTAAAAAAAATGATCAGGCACGACTTCCATTTCATGTGCCAAGCAGCATAAAACGACTGTGCGTTGTTGTGGATACATAACTGTTTCACAAGAAAAAAAATAAAATAAAAAACAATTGTACTGTTCCACCAGCCCACACAAAACAATACTCACATTTCATTGCGGCATCCGGCCTGTTCCTCCAATGCTCGTATTGTGCAGTCCACGGCACGCACAGCAGTAAGGCTGGCAACGGTGTGGGCCACAAACAACAAATAAAAGTAAGAAGCACTTCACTCATGACAGTGCACAGCAATTAACCATCGGAAAGAAAAAGGAAAAGAAGGGGTGCTGACTATCCCATCCGTGCACCAGCAGCAGCAGATAATAGCAATGAATCATTTAAAATAAGAAAAGAAAACACGCGGAAAAGCGGCACGTACTGTCCATTAGAAATCGCACAACCGCATTCTACGGCTCATAAACATGCCACGTCCCCACACACTCCTTGAAGTAGGGGCAGAAAATGCCCAAGGCACACACCCATGGACGGCGCCGTCACCAATTCATTTTGGGAACAATAAAACAGTAGAGCCATTGACATCAGTGATGCTGTTTCCCGCGCAAATTCCCCCTTTGGCGGGCAGTGGCACCGCTTCCCCCGCAGCCGCGTCAATGCCCAGATCCTGTGGCAGTTTGGCCGCAAAATTCCCGGGGCACAGTGTCGCTTTTCCCTCCTTGCAATCCGCTTCAGTCTGTTTGCCACGCAAAAGGGGCATCTGTAGTTCCTGCCTGGTCAGTGGGCGGTTGCACAGACAGAAATGCGCCAGCGTCACCTAACTGCAGCCTGAGCCACTGCAACCGTCACCTCCAACGTAGAAGCATGAGACGTCGAGCAACTGCGCCCCACGTGTAACTGTCGTTGCTGAGCTCCCCAAAATTTTGCCACCCACGCACACGGTGCCCATGCCTTTCTGGAGCCCAACTGCCACCCGGTACGTTCTCTCCAGCCCCCAGTTCCCGTGCTGCACTTCTCCCGCCTCACCGTCAAACGCCACCTCCCACTTATTGTCCGCCGTGACTGACAGTCCCACCATCCTCACGCTCCCAGTGCCACCCACAGCCACCATAAGGGCGCTGCCGCTGCCTGCAGGAGCCGCCCCAATCGTCGCCGTCGCCACAAGAGTGAAGCCTTTGTTCACAATGTGGAATCGTTGATTCCGCCACCGATTACCCATAGGCCACTCTGCCCACACCCCAGGCCCCTCAAACGTCGCACCGCCCTCAACCTTCGTTGCTGTCCTAATCACCGTGGCACTCGCCGCGAGATATTCCTTCACCCAGCAATCCCTCTCACCCTCGTTGGACAAATATCCGACTAGTCCATTCGTGGGCGTAGGAGTGCTGCAGGCACCGTCGGATGCGGTTCCCTCTTTGCTGGTGGAAGTGCAAGGCGTTTCGACGTTCTTGTCGACTGCATCCCAATTCCTCAGCGCAGTATTTATTTCATCCAGCTGCTCAGTGAGGGTGCGAGCACAACACGCCCTTGTCCTGCATTCCACTCGTACAGGGCAAACACTTCACCACCTTTGTACTGCAGGGTATCTGCGTTTTTGAAAACACCATCAGCAAATAACGGTCCAATGGGGTAAAACCGATTCATATCAGTCATATAAAGAAGCAACATGCTCGTGGCTCTCCGAATATTATTCTGCCTGGGAAAAGCAAACAGCATTACACTCCTCCCCTCGATGGATGCCGTCACAATTTCGAGTCGACAACCAGTCGTAGCACTCTTCAAGGCCTCACTCAAGACATTCAAATATGCTCCGCCGAATTACATCCATTTCTCCCTCATTCCACAGGACTCATCCACTTTCCCGTCATGGCCTCCATGCGTGGCGGCCATGAGGGGTTTTCCCTCCCACTCAAAGAGATCGGGATCAGCGCAATCCCGTCAGCAAAAACCTCCGCAGGGAACACCCAATTCCTGCCACAGCCCTTCAAATGGATGATGTTGCAGACTTTTGTGTTGTCCCCCTTCAAAGCCACAAGGGGAAACACAATCGCGGTGCCATTCGCCACCACGCCCCTGCCGCTAATACCCCAGAAACCATTCCATGACTTCGCTCGTAGCTGACCGTCAACAACAGCCTTGGAAAGTTTCCCAGCACTCCACGTGATGCGTTTGCCCACATCGTTGGAGACCAACAACCTTACCTTTAAAAAGGCACAAGCTCCCAAATGTGTGGAGTTTCCAAAATCGCGCTGGCATTTTTCGCAGGAAGGCGTTCCACAGGGAGAAAAATATTGCCGTCTTTCGTCAACGCCTTGCGACCGTTCAATTGAGACGCATGAACCGCCTCTTCTCTTCGTTCCACGGCAATGTCCGTCCTCCAGTCCGTCACGCTCTCCGCTGCAATTCCTTTCGTCCACTCCTCCCGTGTAAAACTCACGTACTTTGCCCAAATGCCAACACTGGCACTAGAAGGGACTCCCTAATTGGCCTTGGCAATACCCACAATCAAGCCATAGTATTTCAAAAAGAAAACGGCCAATAAACGACTTAACAACATTTTCTCCATAGCTGTTGCCTCTCAAATGCGCCAGAAGACACCTTCGTTTCCCGCCATACAAAAATAACCGTAGGCTTTGGATCACCCACCCTCTTTGCACGCGCAACTCCAGTGCCACAGCACACCATCACAAAAAGGAGGAGGAGCAGCACCGCGGAAGTAAACACACGCCGCGACATGTTGGGCCCCCGCGGCTCACTCTCTCTTCCTTCCCTCCTCCTTCCGCTGAATCCGGTCACGCGGCGACGGTTGTGTGTGCGGGGTGCCATGACAGCAGCAACACGTGAGTGCATATAAATATGTGTGTGTGGGCGGTGTGTGTGCCGTTGTTCCTTTCAGTGCCCTCGAATTTCACAGTAGCGATTAGCGCTTGTTTGCTTTCCTTTTCAAGTGTGTGTGTCAGAAATGGGGAGAAGAGCACAGGGAAGCACATTAGACACACCAATGGGGTGCACAGCGTCTCACTGCAGCAGCAGCAATCATTTATTCCAACCACTCACACGCCGAGGTTGAAGGGCTGTGTGTTTTTTTCAAAAAAGGCGACGCACAACCTCCAACAGACGTGCCAGCGCTCATAGCCAAAACAAAAAAAAAAGGGATACCCGCCTCGTGGGCAACAGGACAACATCTCCGGCCCACACAAAAAAGCAGCGGGAAAAGCACTAAACAGACAACAGTCAGCGGCACACACGCCAGACCCAGCTGTGCCGCACGGAGCCAGTCGCCTGCCCTGTTGCTGAGAAACACAGCATGGAATATCCGCCGGCCATTGCGTCGGGGATGCACGCCAAGCCGTGCACAAAATCCCACCAGGACCCAAAGCATTAACTCTAAATTCGCACACATCCCCCACAGTCGCATCCTCGCCATTCCGAGCTGTGCCTCAGAAAGTGGTGAAGGGCAGCGTCGAAGGAGTCAAACGCCTCCGCACCGTCGCGGAGCATCAGACTGAATGAAAGGCCAAAGTCCTCCACACTCATCACAGACGCGTCACACGCGCCGCCGTACTTCTCCCTCATGGAACGCCAATCAAAAGTAAATGTCAACTCCCTCTTTCCCAGGGCGGCGGCGTGGGCCACTTCAAACGCCGTCCCGCAGTCCGGCCCATCCAAGCAAAACAGACACAGGTCCGCAATGACGGCGTCGCGCCGCCTTACCATCTCCATTTTCTTCACCCACATCTCCCCAGCCCCTGGGGCCATGTTTCCAGCGGGAATGAGCGGCAACGCGCAGTGCACCCACAGAGCCGTGCGCACACGATCCTAGCACGCCGCACCCGTGTCTGCGTCGAACACAGCGGGGTCAGCAATGTACACTCCACACATTGTGAAACTGCCACCTTGGCTCCTGTCCTTCCGCTCCTCCAAACGTAAAAGAAAAGGAAGCGGAAGAAGTAAATCAGAGAACGGCGCCGTCGCAACAAGGCAGAAGCACGAGGAGCACCACTCACGCAGGACAGGCGTCGCCCGCAAGCAACGGAAACACAAGTTGAAGACAGAGGATGCCAGGAGCACAAAAATGCAGGCCTCCTCGGAAGACTGCGCCCTCAATAAAATGAACGCGCGGCAAGCAAATTAAAAACAACTGTGACGCCGCTGACGCGGCAAGCGGCAGACAGCGACGGGCAAGGTGCCGCTGACGCTACTGCATTGTCCACATTCCGCTCCGCCGCCCTCGCCCAGCGCCCGGCGTGGAGCGTGACGCAGAAAAGAGGAAAAAAAAGATGCGGATCGCATCGTTAGAGTGTGGAGGGTCCACGTATTGCAGACAACGGGCCCACGCACGTGCCGTCCATGCCGCCTACATCAAGACACCTCGGAGAGCAGAAATACGGCCTCCACGCCATCCAGCGCGTTGCTGGGGCGGCACGGTAGTGGTGAGGCAAACACACACACACCTCATCCACAATGCGGCAAGTGAACGGCAAAAGAGCACAGCAACCACAACGCAAACTCCACACACGCGCAGAAGGGAGCGCGCTCAGCCCGTCACTTGTTTGTTAGTGAGTGTGTGCGTGGGATGGACGCCACACCAGCAGCAGCTTCGACGGCATCGACGTCTCATACAATACAACACTCGGCATTCCACCTCGTGACTCCGGGCCCCAGAAAAACAATATGTGGGTGCAGCACCTCCACCATTCAAGCCAGAAGCACGGCGCATCCAACAAACCCGCCTCCCACCCCATCGTGTGGGCAACACAATGCAGCGGAAAGCCCACCCATTAGTGTTAGCAATACAATCCCCACGCGCTGTGCACCACAGTGTCAGCTGCGTAAGCATGTGCGACTTTCAGACAATGCAGAACAAAAACAAAAAACGCATTGACGATGCACAGTGGTCCGAAAGAAAAACATATATCACAGCCATCCTCCGTCTGCAGCACGGGATAGTGGCCGCACAGGCTGCAGTTGCGGCCGTACTCGCACGCCTTCAGCGTTCACAGCATGTGCAACATGGCGTGTGTATGTTTACTTATGCTTGTGTGCATGTCAGCGCCTATACATGCAGAGCAGCTATGCCGCAGAAGAGAATTCAAAGAGAACAAAGGGCAGAGAGAAGGACAGCACACACAAATTACTCATATCATCAGAAAAAACGCAGCCCGCGGAATGGGTGCTCTCAACCACAAAACAATAAAAGAAACAAAACAAGCCGAAGCGTGGGACGACCAGCGCACACACTCTCATTGCTCCCGTGAAGCAAAACACACACACAGGGAGAGAGAGAGAGAGAGAGGTCGCCCACTCAATGCAATAAAAACAAAAAACAGTTACGGTGCTCCGCCCATGCAGCCAGGCAGGACGGCAGCGGTGCGTGTCGTGCAAAAGAGAGCACCAACGGGCCTGCATGGGTGTGCATGCATATATACAATGGGCACATTATGTGTGTGCCTCGTGGGGTGAGGTGAGGGCGAGAGTCTCATGCAGGGGACACACACAGAGAGTGAGTGAAAGACGAGTGTGTGTGCGGGCGGTGCACCGCTCTCTCTCCC